>NC_056431.1:22191112-22491112 GCF_018296145.1 Oncorhynchus tshawytscha
GTGCGTGCATGTGTATGTGTGTGTGATGGCCCCAGCTGTTACCATTATCCAATATGCTGTACTGTATCCCTGGCCAGAGGAACGTTGCCAGCCCGGTCTCTAGTTAGTGTATACTGTCAAACCTCTATGGGATCGGTGTCCCCTCCGTGGGATGGATGAGCTAATGTAGGCTAATGTGATTAGCATGAGGTTGTAAGTAAGAACATTTCCCAGACCATAGACATATTTGATATGGGCAGAAAGCTTCAATTCTTGTTAATCTAAATGCACTGTCCAATTGACAGTGAAATAATTCCATGCTATTGTTTGAGGAGAGTGCACAGTTATGAACTTGAAAACGTATTAATAAACCAATTAGGCACATTTGGGCAGTCTTGATAAAACATAAATGCAGAATTTTGAACAGAAATTAAATGGTTCATTGTATCAGTCTAAAAGTTTGTACATACACTGCTGCCATCTAGTACCAAAATCTAAATTGCACCTGAATTCCTAAGTCATATACTGGCCTTTCTCTTGCATTCCAAAGAGGATGGGAAAAAAACATATATATATATATACAGTGGGGCAAAAAAGTATTTAGTCAGCCACCAATTGTGCAAGTTCTCCCACTTAAAAAGATGAGAGAGGCCTGTAACTTTCATCATAGGTACACTTCAACTATGACAGACAAAATTTGAAAAAAAATCCAGAAAATCACACTGTAGGATTTTTAATGAATTTATTTGCAAATTATGGTGGAAAATAAGTATTTGGTCACCTACAAACAAGCAAGATTTCTGGCTCTCACAGACCTGTAACTTCTTCTTTAAGAGGCTCCTCTGTCCTCCATTCGTTACCTGTATTAATGGCACCTGTTTGAACTTGTTATCAGTATAAAAGACACCAGACCACAACCTCAAACAGTCACACTCCAAACTCCACTATGGCCAAGACCAAAGAGCTGTCAAAGGACACCAGAAACAAAATTGTAGACCTGCACCAGGCTGGGAAGACAGAATCTGCAATAGGTAAGCAGCTTGGTTTGAAGAAATAAACTGTGGGAACAATTATTAGGAAATGGAAGACATACAAGACCACTGATAATCTCCCTCGATCTGAGGCTCCACGCAAGATCTCACCCCGTGGGGTCAAAATGATCACAAGAACGGTGAGCAAAAATCCCAGAACCACACGGGGGGACCTAGTGAATGACCTACAGAGAGCTGGGACCAAAGTAACAAAGCCTACCATCAGTAACAAACTACGCCGCCAGGGACTCAAATCCTGCAGTGCCAGACGTGTCCCCCTGCTGAAGCCAGTACATGTCCAGGCCCGTCTGAAGTTTGCTAGAGAGCATTTGGATGATCCAGAAGAAGATTGGGAGAATGTCATATGGTAAGATGAAACCAAAATATAACTTTTTGGTAAAAACTCAACTCGTCATGTTTGGAGGACAAAGAATGCTGAGTCGCATCCAAAGAACACTATACCTACTGTGAAGCATGGGGTTGGAAACATCATGCTCTGGGGCTGTTTTTCTGCAAAGGGACCAGGACGACTGATCCGTGCAAAGGAAAGAATGAATGGGGCCATGTATCGTGAGATTTTGAGTGAAAACCTCCTTCCATCAGCAAGGGCATTGAAGATGAAACATGGCTGGGTCTTTCAGCATGACAATGATCCCAAACACACTGCCCGGGTAACGAAGGAGTGGCTTTGTAAGAAGCATTTCAAGGTCCAGGAGTGGCCTAGCCAGTCTCCAGATCTCAACCCCATAGAAAATCTTTGGAGGGAGTTGAAAGTCCGTGTTGCCCAGCAACAGCCCCAAAACATCACTGCTCTAGAGGAGATCTGCATGGAGGAATGGGCCAAAATACCAGCAACAGTGTGTGAAAACCTTGGGAAGACTTACAGAAAATGTTTGACCTCTGTCATTGCCAACAAAGGGTATATAACAAAGTATTGAGATAAACTTTTGTTATTGACCAAATACTTATTTTCCACCATAATTTGCAAATAAATTCATTAAAAATCCTACAAAGTGATTTTCTGGATTTTTTTTCTCATTTTGTCTGTCATAGTTGAAGTGTACCTATGATGAAAATTACAGGCCTCTCTCATCTTTTTAAGTGGGAGAACCTGCACAATTGGTGGCTGACTAAATACTTTTTTGCCCCACTGTATATACATATGCATGTTTTTGTCTTTGTTTTATCTTTTCCCAGATCTAATGTGTTATGTTCTCCTACATTAATTTCACATTTCCACAAACTTCAAAGTGATTCCTTTCAAATGGTATCAAGAATATGCATATCCTTGCTTCAGGTCCTGAGCTACAGGCAGCTAGATTTGGGTAAGTCATTTTAAGTGAAAATGTAAAAAAAAAAGGTTTGATCCTTAAGAGGTTGTACTGCCTTAACACACCTATCTTCCAATGCAGTGGTTCAGTAGCCTGGTCCCAGATGTGTTTGTGCTGTCTTGTGGGTTGCCTGGTCCCAGGCCTGATTGTGCTGTATTGTCCTCTAGTCCCAGATCTGTTTGTCCTATCTTGTAGCCTGGTTCCAGACCTGTTTGTGCTGTGTCAGAGAAATTCAATAGAAACATGTGGAACATGTGTAAAAGCTGATTTAGCTTGTCTGTTCAGATTTAGATAGCTGATGTTGCCACCATTCAAATCAAATCAAATCAAATGTCATTGGTCTCATACATATGTTTAGCAGATGTTGTAGTGGTGTAGTGAAATGCTTGTGTTTCTAGCTCCAACAGTGCAGTAATATCTGACAGGTAATATCTAACAATTCACAACAATACACACAAGTAAAGGAATGGAATTAAGAATATATAAATATTTGTACGAGCAATGTCAGAGCGGCATAGACTAAAATACAATAGAATAG
Source organism: Oncorhynchus tshawytscha (assembly GCF_018296145.1). Lineage (NCBI taxonomy): Eukaryota > Metazoa > Chordata > Actinopteri > Salmoniformes > Salmonidae > Oncorhynchus > Oncorhynchus tshawytscha. The sequence continues at coordinate 22,193,992 of NC_056431.1, forward strand.
AATACAGTATATACATAAGAGATGAGTAATGCAAAATATGTAAACATTATTCATGTGACTAGTGTTACATTATTAAAGTGGCCAGTCATTTCAAGTCTATGTATATAGGGCAGCAGCCTCTAATGTGCTAGTAATGGCTATTTAACAGTCTGATGGCCTTGAGATAGAAGCTGTTTTTCAGTCTCGGTCCCAGCTTTGATGCACTTGTACTGACCTCGCCTTCTGGATGATAGCGGGGTGAACAAGCAGTGGCTCGGATGGCTGTTGTCCTTGATGATCTTTTGGCTTTCCTGTGACATCGGGTGCTGTAGGTGTCCTGGAGGGCAGGTAGTCCCCCCCGTAATGCGTTGGGAAGACCTTCTTCACCACACTATCTGTGTGGGTGGACAATTTCAGTTAGTCAGTGATGTGTACACCGAGGAACTTTAAGCTTTCCAACCTTCTCCACTATGGTCCGGTTGATGTGGATACGGGTGTGCTCCCTCTGCTGTTTCCAAGTGTATGATCAGCTCCTTTGTTTTGTTGAGTTGAGTGAGAGGTTATTTTTCCTGGCACCAGACTCCCAGGGTCCTCACCTCCTCCCTTTAGGCTGCCTCGTCATTGTTGATAATCAGGCCTACTACTGTTGTGTCGTCTGCAAACGTGATGACTGAGTTGGCGCCGTGCGTGGCCACGCAGTCATGGGTGAACAGGGAGTACAGGAGGGGTGGAGGTGTTGTTTCCTACTTTCACCACCTGGGGGCGGCCCGTCAGGAAGTCCAGGACCCAGTTGCGCAGGGCGGGTTCAGACCCAGGGCCTCAAGCTTAACGATGAGCTTGGAGGGTACTATGGTGTTGAATTCTGAGTTATAGTCAATGAACAGCATTCTTACATAGGTGTTCCTCTTGTCCAGATGGGATAGGGCAGTGTGCAGTGCGATGGCGATTGCATCGTCTGTGGATCTTTTGGGGCGGTAAGCAAATTGAAGTAGGTCTAGGGTGAGGTAGAGTAAGTAAGGTAGTAAGGAGATAGAGTAAGTAAGGTAGAGGAGATATGATCCTTGACTAGTCTCTCAAAGCACTTCATGATGACAGAAGTGAACGCTATGGGTTGAGGCGATCATTTAGCTCAGTTACCTTTGCTTTCTTGGGTACAGGAACAATGGTGGCCATCTTGAAGCATGTGGGGACAGCAGACTGGAATAGGGAGAGATTGAATATGTCCATAAACACTCCAGCCAGCTGGTCTGAGGACTTGGCTAGGGATGCTTCCTGGGCCAGCAGCCTTGCGAGGGTTAACATGCTTAAATGTCTTACTCACATCAGCCACGGAGAAGGAGAGCCCACAGTCCTTGGTAGCAGGCCACGTTGATGGCACTGTATTATCCTCAAAGCGGGAGAAGAAGGTGTTTAGCTTGTTCGGAACCAAGACGTCGGTGTCCGCGACATGGCTGGTTTTCCCTTTGTAATCCGTGATTGTCTGTAGACCCTGCCATTACGTCTCGTGTCTGAGCCATTGAATTGCGACTCCACTTTTTCTCTATATTGACGTTTTGCCTGTTTGATTGCCTTACGGAGGGAATAACTACACTGTTTGTATTCGGCCATATTCCCAGTCACCTTTCCAATGTCAAATGCGGTGGTTTGTGCTTTCAGTTTTGCGTCGTGTGAACAAAGGACTTGAGTTCCTCTATGTTATCACAATCACACCATGAGTAGTTAAGCATGAAACATGTACCCCCACCCTTCCTCTTCCCGGAGAGATATTTATTCCTGTCTGCACGATGAACTGAGAACCCAACTGGCTGTACGGACTCAGACAGTATATCCCGAGAGAGCCATGTTTCCGTGAAACAGAGTATGTTACATTCCCTGATGTCTCTATGGAAGGAAATTATCTCCTTGAGCTCGTCAACTTTATTATCCAGAGATTGAACATTAGCGAGTAATATACTCTGAAGCGGTGGGTGGTGTGCGCACGTCCTGAGTCGGACAAGAAGTCCACTCCGAATACCTCTTCTTCGCCGGTGGGGTTTTGAATCAGCCTCTGGAATCAGCCTCTGGAATCAGTTCAATTGCCCTGGGAGGTATGAACTAAGAATCTGATTCGGGAAAGTTGTATTCCTGGTCATAATGCTGGTAATGCTGGTGAGTGACTGTCGCTCTGATATCCAAAAGTTCTTCCCGGCTGTATGCAATAATACAAAACATCTGGGCTAATAATGTAAGAAATAACCAATAAAAAAATTCAATACTGCAAAGTTGCCTAGGGGCTAGAAGCACGGCTGCCCTATCTATGTGCGCCATTGTCTGTTTCTTCCTGCATGCTTACACCCATCGAAGTTCATATAGATTTTTTTAAACAGGATGTCATGTACTGAGGTCGCACCCAAATGGCTCTTATCTGTATGCCTAGACTTATGACTAAGTCACATAACACAATCCTGTATTAGCAAATAATACTAACATATAACAATGGACAATTCTCAGGGTCAAAACAGCATAGTAGTTAATTAATTACTAATTAAACAGCACAGTATAGTTAGTGGGGAACCATCAGGGCCTCTATGCCCTCGGAGATGGCATAGAGGATAGATACAAATCTGTATATATTTTTATATATTAATATAAATTGTAATTTTGTTTTAATTGACTTAACCTTTTTTTAATCTATCTTAATTGTAGTGATCTTCCTATTGAATTTCTTCAGTTTGTGTTGGAAAAAGAAGGGTTAATATCAAAGAGAAAAAAATATCCAATATTTTCTTTGCTAGTCTCTTGGTAGAAATAATCTAGCTGGGCTCAATGCTCATTGGCTAGGCCCTCAGGCTTTGAATAGAAGGCACCAGCCAACTTTTTTAAATTGTACCTTTATTTGACTAGGCACGTCAGTTAAGAAAAAAATATTATTTTCAATGAGGGCCTAGGAACAGTGGGTTAACTGCCTTGTTCAGGGACAGAACAACAGATTCTTACCTTGTCAGCTCTGGGATTTGATCTTGCAACCTTTCGGTTACTAGTTCAAAGCTCTAACCACTAGGCTACCTGCCGCCCCAACGTCATTGACATTGCCTTCAATTATAGCAGCATTTTGGAATGACAGTAGAATCAACCAATCACAAATTGTCTTGTAGGTGGAACAATTGTATGATACCTCAATGCCCTCTAGAAGGACGAAGTATACATCACTAATTCAGAGTCAATAGCGAGCCTTATCTTGTTTTCTCACGCTTGAGCCTAGCTAGCTGGCTAGCTTTTTGCAGTGAGTATATGTAACGATGGCGATGGCAACTGCAGAGAGAGTAATCGAGGACGATGTGGTGGCTAAATTGTTAGCGTTGCCCTTTTCAAGACTAACTTTTAATGAAAAGTTCAATCTTGTACAGACCGGGACACCAACTCCTGCATAACCTGATTTGGTGCAACAAAGAAAAAGGTTTTGAAAGGCATTTTCAAGTTAATAATTATGAGCGCTATCTGTGGATAACTGGCTGTGAACTGACAAAAAAGCTTTACTATTGGAATTGCCTACTCTTCAGCACCGATAACAGCTCAACCTGGACAACTGGTTTGAAAGATTTGACAAAGTCAGCACTTTGACACCACAACTCAACTTCACACCTGCGAGCCACAGTGAGTTTAAAAACACCTGGAGAAACAAGAGTAGACCTTTTTAACGAGCAGTGGCAGAGTGAGACACTTGCTCACAATGATAAAGTCAGGCACAACTGGCAGATTCTAAAGCGCCTTATTCATACGGTTGTGTTTTTAGGCAAGCGAGAATTAGCATTCAGAGGACATGTTGAGGGTAAAGAATCGGCTAATAAGGGAAACTACTTTGAAATACTGGATTTCTTGGCTGAGTATGACAGCATGTTAGACTGGCATTTGGCTACGGCTACCGTGTTCACAGGCACTTCCAGAAAAATCCCAAATGACCTGATACACGAGGTCGCGAATGTAGTGACAGATGTCATGAAGGAAGAATTGAAGAAAACCCCCTTGGTAACCATCGTAGCTGACGAGACGACAGACTTCAGAAATGTAGCCCAAATGTCTTATGTGTTGCGTTTCACTACCGATGGTGGCGTGGAGGACAAGGTTTTTCAAATTTGATGATGTAACAGGATAAACGGGCAGAAGCGGTTGCTGCCTGATTTATCAGCTTTTTAGAGGAGTTTAAACGCTGTGGCCAAAGTTGTGGCACAGTGTTAGGATGGGGCCACAGTCATGGCCTCTGGTATAAACGGAGTACAAGCCAAAGTGAAAGAAACTATCCCGCAAGCTCTGTTCATTCATTGCTTTGCGCACACTGACTATCTGGTGATGTCACAAGGTGCTGGTAAACTAAAAGAGAGTTTGACATGCAGTTCTGATTGTCCAGGGTGGACGACTTCTGCAACACCACAGAGAGAGGAAAAAGGAACATTCGATTCCATCTACGAGGACCCTGTGAGTGAGACCAGAGTTCCAAGGGGTTGCGGGACACATATGCAAGGAGACGTTAGGGCAGTGCCAACAGCTACACAGTGCGATCATCGACAACATTGTCACTCAGCTAAGGAACAGGCTCAATGACCATGACCATGTTCCTTGCCCTCCTTGACCCACAAAATCTCCCCAAAAACGCCAAACGTTCCAAACACTGCGTACTCAAGTCTCGAGGAAAGCTATGGCCCTGATTTTGATTTGCCGCGGCTTAAAACAGAACTCACCGCTATGTACTCAATGTCTGACTTCCAGGGTAAGAGCCCGGCTGATCTTCCCCACTTTCTCCAGCAGAAGAGACAAATTGATAGTTTGCACCAATTGTATTTGCTTACCTGTCTAGTTTTGACCACTACAGTGTCCACTGCATCATTAGAATTAACATTTTCTGCACTTAAAAGGATCAAGACATATTCCAGGAACACCACTGGACAGGCCCGACTTTCAGCCCTGGCTTTGATCTCAATCGAAAAAGAAGTTATTTTGGATTTAAAATCAAAAGACAAGCCATTACCCATTTCATAAAGAAGGACTTTAAAATATATAAATATATATTTACCCCCTTTTCTCCCCAATTTCGTGGTATCCAATTGTTAGTAGTTACTATCTTGTCTCATCGCTACACCTCCCCTACGGGCTCGGGAGAGACGAAGGTCGAAAGCCATGCGTCCTCCGAAACACAACCCAACCAAGCCGCACTGCTTCTTAACACAGCACGCATCCAACCCAGAAGCCAGCTGCACCAATGTGTTGGGGGAAACACCATGCACCATGATAGCATGGCTTAGGACCGTTTGACTCTGTCATCGAAGAATTGCTTTTCCTACAGAGGTCTGCAAAAGAAAGGTCTCAAGTCATGCTCTGTATACACAGGCATCCGAGTTCTCTATCTATATGTATGACGTCAGATCTTTTTCTGCAACTGAGGCTCCAATAGTCACAGTCACTGAGTATAGTCCACCACAGCTGTCTTGTAGCCTGGTCCCAGACCTGTTTGTACTGTTTTGTAGCCAGGTTCCAGACCTGTTTGTACTGTCTGGTAGCCTGGTCCCAGACCTGTTTGTGCTGTATTGCTCTCTGGTCCCAGGCCTGTTTGTTCTGTATTCTCCTCTGGTCCCAGATCTGTTTCTGCTGTCTTGCCAACTCCTATGGTCATTATTATTCAAGACAGCACAAACAGAATTAGGACCAGGACATTCACTCCTGGAAAACCAGTCTTCCAGACAATCACTGGGCTTTATTGAAAGCTATCCAAGCAAGCGCCTAGGCTGGGAGATGAACCAAACTCCACAAGGAATTCTCTTAAACACCTGGGTGGGAAAATCAGAAAAGATATGGTGGGGCTAGAATACCACGATCCCACAGGGGATTCCCTCCCTGTTTTATGCACTCTGAAAGACACGGCAGCTCTACAGGGACAGACAAACTATTGACTGTTCCGCTTGTAAACCATCATGACCTTAAGCTGTCTTTTAACAAGGCTCGTAGAATATCATTACCACACCAACGCATTACAAAGCCGTAGACGATTTGCCGACGGCTGTTCTGACTGCAGTACGTGTTCTATGACACAATGTAAACACGAGCAGAACGTCAAGCTGGAAATGTACAAAACATTAGGAACTTCTGCTCTTTCCATGACATAGATTGACCAGGTGAATCCAGGTGAAAGCTGCGATCCCATTTTTATATATATATTTTAAAAAAATGTATTGAATATTTAATACATACAATATACTTGCAGTGAAGCCACTCAACAGCTACATCACATTAGTCATTTAACAGCCTTTCATCGAGAGCGACACACCAGGGTCAACGCCCTGCTCAAGGGCATGTCGACAGATCACCAGCCCACCAAAACCTCCAGTCTCCAGTCTCCAAATATCCACTATTTCTAATGTGTCCATAATATTTGTGATTTCCTTATGGGCACTGTGATGATAGTTTGTAGAGTGAATTCCTTTACGGTCCATTGAGGTACTCAACACGGTGTTATAGTCTCCTACCATAATGATTAGATCATTTGTTGCCTGTAAGTTCAATAAATTGGAATAAATATTTTCAAAGAAGTATGGATCATCCTGATTTGGACCATATAGATTAATGAGCCAAATCTGTTTTTTCATCCACTTTCACATTAAAAAAAGATCCACCTTCCTTGAGAATCATTCCTGACTATTTGCACATTCAGATCAACATTTTGTAAATGAATATCATCACACCTTTTGAGTTCCTTTGTCCATGGCAGAAAATGATTTCACCACCACATTCCCTTTTCCCACACAACTTCATCTAAGCATGTAGAGTTTACTGTAAACACTATGTGTTATATTCCTTTTCTTTCAGCCACGTAAAGACAGATCTTCTTTTTTTATAATCTGCTAAACCAACTGTCTGATATTTAGAACAGGTTCTAGCAATATTTATTTTATTCCCTTGCCTGTTTGCCTGTGAGCCAATGCCACAGATGTTAGAAAATTTAGTCAAGATATTATGTGTGTAGTAAATCTGAGTAGGTTGATGTGTATGATATTGGATGAGATATAATGAGAGTGTGTATGATGTCTGGATAAGAGTACGACTATAATGTGTGATGTCCAAATCAATAATAACCCAGACAATTTCCATAGTTGGGTGTCTGTGTGTAACATGAAGTGAGTATAGCCTTAATATTCAAGATGATAACTGTAATCCACAACGCATCACCATCATAGTTGCGTCGTAATTACCTTTAACAGAACTTTCATAGAAAAACAAACACATCCCAACATTTCCATAGCAATTGATGTTTCACAAGATCTTGAAAGAGACCTTGCATTACTATAGAGATGGCTTCACTACAGTACAAATGTATCCCGTACAATATGTTATTATTCACCAATGTCCCTGTTCTTCCCCTTGCTAGTTGTAAGCATAGGTAAACATGTAGACGAAGACATAGAAAAGATAGATGAACAAAAAACACATTATAGAAAAGTTCTCGACAATAGAGAGAGAGGGGAGAGAAGAGAAGAGAGAAAGAGAGAGCGAGAGTAGAGAGAGAGAAGAGAGAGAGAGAGAGATCAAGTGGGTGTGTGTGTATGTAGAAGTCCGTATGTGCAAGTGAGCATGTAATTGAGTGTGTGTGTGTTCATATCAACTTCATAGTGTTCAGATATTTTTATATACTTTTTTTTTTTCAGGACCTCCCCATAGAATTTAGTACAGCCATGGTTCATGGAGCTGTCCATCTATAAAAAGTTTGTCCACAATGAGAAAGGCACGCTTACTCCTCTCCCTCTGTTGCCTCTGTATGGGGTACAGCCTCTACAGGGTACAGACGTTCGTTTTTTCTCCCGGGGAAATTGGTCATTGAGACCAAATTTGGTCCCTTTAATCTCCCTTCCCCTGCTTTTGATCAGCTCCTTTTGTTGGTTGTGTTCAAATTTTGCGATGATTGGTTGGGGATTCTTGGAAGTTTCAAGGCGGATTGCATGAACTCTCTGATCGACCCATCTGGATTACTGGATGCGTCCTGGGGAATCCCCCGAAAATATTAGATTTTCACGCATGCTACGGCCTTGTATGTCTAGTAGCAACTCCCTCATCACCCTGTTTTCCCTGAGCAGACAATCCATGTTGGAATCAAGGGTCTTTACCTTAGCTGTGAGTGCCTTGTTCTCTCCTTGGAGCGTGAGAATTCACTCCAAATTCCCCCTCAGCCCTGCTACCTCCTCACACAACTTTTGAAGTGTTGCTGGAATCCAGCAGGAGCACTAGCCTCTACTTCAACGGTAAGTAAATCGTCCGTGTCTGTAGATGAATCTGTCTTTCTTCTTTTTTTTGTCGGGTTAGAGTTCTTTTGTGAGTCAGATCGTTCCACGATGGAGCATGTCGATTTCCCTCTCCAGGTTGTCTCTGAACCGCAACCAGTTGTTTACAAATGTTTTTAAAGCTGTGTCTTTCCCACGACGACCGAAGGTGTAATCATGAGTTGGAAAATGCGCAATCCCACTTCAATACAAAGTTGCTTTCGCTGTTTTGTTTGTAATTAACAGGCCGCTCGCGTTTCAGCGATCATTGCCTTTACTTGCCGACTATAAAATAAAAGTGTGCAAACGGTAGAAAACAGGAGCGATATACCCAACTCAACACGAGGCTGATCTACGGTCGAGACTATCCTACCAACGGGACATTATAAACTGTCATATCTTATGTTTCACCGAGTCGTGGCTGAACGACATGGATAATACATGGATAATATAGAGCTGGCTGGGTTTTCTGTGTAGATGAAGGGGAGGAGACAGGTTAATGAAGGGATTTTAAGCCTTGAGACAATTGAGACATGGATTGTGAAAGTGTGGCCCAACTGCGGGAAGCATTGGAGTCAACATGGGCCAGCCTCCCTGTGGAATGCTTTCGATATCTTGAAGAGTCCATGCCCTGAAAAGTTTAGGCTGTTCTGAGGGCAAAAGGGGGAGTCCAACTCAATATTAGGAAGGTGTTCCTAATGTTTGGTGTACTCAGTGAAAAGAGAAACAGTAAATTAACAAAACAATTTATTTAAACATTGAACAAATATCTCTTTAGTTGGGCCAGTTTCCAGTTCGAACTGGGCCAGTTTCCCAGACACATATTAAGCCTGATTCTAGAGTAAAAATCATGCCATTAAAAGTGTTTCTCACTCCAGGACTAGGCTGAATATGTGTCTGGGAAACTGGCCCTAAAGGCTTAATTACATTTCTTAGTTAAAAACCCAGTCTGCAGGGACAGTTTTGGGACCAAATCTTGTGTTGTCCATACTAAAAGCACATGGGACCACATTAATGCTTTTCCAGCCCTGCGGCCGTCTCCTTTCATAACATAATAATTAATCAATGAACCGTGAATCATAAAGTACGGAACATTGTTATGCAGAGCTTCTTTATTCTGTTACATCCTCAGCCGCATCCCAAATGGCACCCTATTGCCTATGTACTGCACTACTTTTGACCAGGGCCCATAGGTCTGGGGCGGCAGGTAGCCTAGTGGTTAGAGCGTTGGGTCAGTAACCGAAAGGTTGCTATATTGAATCCCCGAGCTGACAAGGTAAAAATCTGTCGTTCTGCCCCTGAACAAGGCAGTTAACCCACTGTTCCTAGGCCGTCATTGTAAATAAGAATTTGTTCTTAACTGACTTGCCTAGTTAAATAAATAAAATGTTTAAAAATATATAGGGAATAGGGTGCCGTTTGGAACACAGCCCTCGTCTTCAACACTTGAGGGTTTTATAGAATGCTTCACTTTCAAAAAGTAATAGCTCTCTCTTCTCTGCCTTGTGAGCCTCTCTTAGAACACAAATCCACTCCAAACGGTGTGTTCTGCAGTCCGCAACGCTTCCACCGTCTCTCAGATTAAGGCGGAGTGATACAAACAACTTGGCAACACTCTTCCTGACACTGCACTGATTTGCAAACTGATTACCATCAGGAAAAAATAGAACCAGCACCCAGGTCGGATCCGACGACGTGTCACTTTTTGGCTGAAAGAGATGTATAACATAGAGAGGGGGAGAGAGGGAGGGAACGAGGGAGGCGGAGGGGGAAGACAGGGACAGGGAAGAGGGGGAGGATGAAATGGAAAAGAAAGAGATATACAATAATACTGATTGGGACAGCACGAGCTGACAGGAGAAAATAATTGACAGGGTGATGTAGAAAGATCAAATCAAATCAAATTGTATTTCTCACATGCGCCGAATACAACAGGTGTAGACCTTACAGTGAAATGCTTACTTACAAGCCCTTAACCAACAATGTAGTTTTAAGAAAAATGTGTGTTAGGTAAAAAAAAAATAGATAAGTAAAAAATAAGAAATAAAAGTAACAAATAATTAGAGCACACGCACACGCACGCACACACACACGCACACACGCACACACACACAGGGCTGACATGAAGACAACAACATAGATAGGGCCTCTACTCCAGCCTCTCTGTCCCTGATCTGCCTCTCAGACCCCATGGTCAGCCAGGAGAGAGGCCTGGATAAGTGTGTGTGGGGGCGTGGGGGTGGCTGAATGGAGAGGGTGGTGGAGGCAGAGAGGAAAGAGGTCAGGAGGTGTGTGTGGCAGGGAGGCAAGACAGTCCGAAGGAGGAATATGTGCAAGATGCTTGGTTTTGTCTGACTCAGGTCTGGTCAGATCTAGGTGACCTTTGTGTGTCTGTGTGTGTCTGTGTGTGTGTGTGTGTGTGTGTGTGTGTGTGTGTGTGTGTGTGTGTGTGTGTGTGTGTATGTGTGTGTGTGTGTGTATGTCTGTGCATGTGTGTGTATGTGTGTGTGTGTGTGCGTGTGTAAAAGACTGTGTTTGCATCAACAATCTATTCTCCATTTTTATGTTTTCTCAATTATCATTTTGACTTCCTCTTGCACTGCATTATTACAGTACCTCCCTGAACTCTCTCTCTCCTAACCCTCACTCATTCCCACTGCCTCCCCTCCTTCCCCCTTCCTCTCCCCCTCCTCCTTCCCCTTGTTCAATCTCTGCACTGTCAGTTTGTGGCTAGCGCCTCTCGCTCAGCCATTGATCACAGTAGCAACAGCGTTGTGTGTGTGCTGGTCTAGAAAGCAGTGCAGGGGTGGTGTCTCCGCAGGGAGGGAGGGAGATCAAATACTTTAATTACACCAGACTTGTAGGTGGTGCCAGCTACAGGCACCAGTCATGTAACAAGGCCAGGTGGGGAGAGAAGACACTGAGGCACACACACAGACAGACAGACAGACAGACAGACAGACAGACAGACAGACAGACAGACAGACAGACAGACAGACAGACAGACAGACAGACAGACAGACAGACAGACAGACAGACAGACAGACAGACAGACAGACAGACAGACAGACAGACAGACAGACAGACAGACAGACAGACAGACAGACAGACAGACAGACAGACAGACAGACAGACAGACAGACAGACAGACAGACAGACAGACAGACAGACAGAGGGAAAAACATTTCACACACCAGACACTCTCTTACATGTGCACTGAGGTATAGAAGAAGGAAAATAAATAATTTACATACAGAATGGAAGATATTGATTACGCATGATTTTTCTATTGAATTAAATGGGGGGAGACACATTTCAAACATTTCTCAGAGTCATTGATATGCACACGAAAACACACACAGACACATGAACGCACATGTGCATACAAAAACAGGATTTACAAAACACAACCCAAGCATCACTGATTGTATACAGAAACCCTCTGATCCCCGAAGGCGTACATTGAATGTCAGAACAAAACCAGCTTCGATTGCTATAATGCTCTATATTCGTTCATTTGTATGATCTCCATTGCGTGGATCCTGCAGATAGCACCATCGAGTGTGGTGGGGGAAAAAGCTGACACAAGTGGTGTCGTGTTGTGATTGATGCCCCGTCTCATCCGGAGCCCAGTGCTGATTCAGAGCTCCTAGGCATCGTGGGAAGGGAATCTGTTCTCCACTCGACTGGGCCCAGTCACACCAGGGATCTCCTCCCTGTCACTCACCGCCCAATCGTGACCCAGGACAGTCCCACAGCAGCCAATCATCTGTGTTCCCATGCTAAGGCCTGTCAACTTGGCAACCCGAACCCAGCATAGCATGCAATAGGTCAAAGTGCGTCTGGAGATCAACAAAGAAGAACAGGTAGGATTGGCCCCAATTGAATCCATTCTTCCTTCCCCCTTCCTTGAAGTAAAGTGATTAGACATGATTTTACAGGTGAACATCAGGGCTCCAACACATTGTTTTTACCTGGCTACTTATTTCTAATCAGTGATTTCTTCATGAAAGAGAGGAAGGAAGGATGCCACTTTAAATCATTTGATCAAGGCACAACAAAGATGGATAGGTAACAGCATTGTGAGATCAACAAAGAATGATAGTCTCTATGTACAGAATAAAATAAATAACATAGGAATTCTCTTGAGACCCTATACTTGGAATGAATCTGTTGTAATTGTGCCAATCGCTTTGTTTCTTGGTTTCGGGCTTAATGAGAACAAATTAACTCCTTATTGAATTTCAGTTGATTATGAGAGATTGAATGCTTTTCTTCCTGGGAGAAAATGTATGCAGACAGGTAAAAATGTAAGGAAGGGGCATTCTAGTTGATTTTGTTTTATGAGCTCAATTAGTTTGACACTGTTCATACTGTACACACTGTCTTGGCAGAGAGAATGAAATAGGGAAGGTAATTGGACTGATAAGTGAAATAAGAAGTGTAAAGAGATGACTTGATTATGCTGGTCTTTCATCATGTCTCTTTTTGCTTTGAATCTCTCCTTTATCTGCCTCAATGTCCTGTTACTCATCGTCTCAGTGAAACACATCAGCCTTCCTGCACTTTTCTCCGGGCTCCCCCTGTAATAATGGATTCCTTTTTTATTTTCTTTAAAAGGTCTTTGATATTGCGGATCAATTTTTCAGAAGTGTTTTCTTTCATATGAAGACTTTTTTTCTCTCTCTCTCTCTTTCCCCTCTCTCGCCGCGAGTGTGTTTGGACCGAGCCCAAAGCAGGTTGGAAGGAGAGCAGTCAAAGAAATTATGGAGGAAATTAAGGGCAGGAAAAGAAGAGAGAGTGGGGGTCTTGGTGAGGAACAGATGGAGATGGAGGCAGAGAAAATAATAATAAATATTTATGTCCTGTATTGTTTCTGCATGGCAGAGTCTATATCATATTTGAATGCTGTACGTGCCACATCTCAACCATGAGAAATGTGTTGGCAAGGCGTTGTTACACTGCACCAATAAAGCACATTTGGGATGTGGAATGTGTGAGAGAAGGAGAGCGGGAGCCGCATTAGGGAGGAGAAGATGAAAATGAGGGAAAGGGAGAAGGAGAGAAAGAGGGAGAGAGAGAGAGAGAGAGAGAGAGAGCGAGAGAGAGAGAGAGAGAGCGAGAGAGAGAAAGAGAGAGAGAGAGAAGAGAGAGAGAGAGAGAGAGAGAGAGAGAGAGAGAGAGAAAGAGAGAGAGAGAGAGAGAGAGAGAGAGAGAGAGAGATAAAGGAGTATGAGGAAAACAACATGGAGACAGCCTGGTAGGATAAGCAAAGAAGAAAGAAAGCATAGAAGCCTACCAGAAATAGATACACACAGGTACTGCATAATGGGAAAGCGTGTGCGAGGTAGCATGAGAGCAAAACAGAGAGTGAGAGAGAGAACGAGAAAGACAGAGAGAGCGAGAGAGAGATAGACAGAATGAGAAGGAGAGAGGCAGAATGAGAGAGAGAGAGAATGAGAAAAAAAAGAGAGTCAGAGAGAGATATGTGTGTCCAGCGGATTGAAGGGCATGAAATAGAGAGGGAGTGTATTGGGGGGTTGGGGGGTGGCAGGGTGGGCCAGACAGGGTCCACAGAGCCAGAGAGAGGAGAGGGACAAGGCCCATTAACTCGGGAATAGTACACCTGACCAGGGGGCCCAGAGGAGGGTCCGGATCCCCAGCTTGAGGGTGTGTGAGAGGGTATGAGGATGCCTGGAGTCAGGAGTGTCTGGACGACACGAAATGACAAAGGATATGTATGTCTGTGTTAAAGTTAATGTTTTTCTCAGTCGCTTTGGTGCATTTTTCACATCATCCCTAACATGTGCAAAATAATAAGTGCATTTCTCAGAACAATTTGTACAAACTGCAATATACAATAGATATGTTTCTAATGCTAGTCAGTCACTAAAAATCCTTAGTACATCTCTCAAAAGTAAATATTCATGCCAATGATCATGTCAGTGTCATCGGAATGATAAGTCATTGAGTCATTGTTCACGAACAAGGTCGTCAAAATGTTTAGGCATGTTGTCAATGTAACTGTGTACTTTGACAGTATTACCTGATGTAAACTTAGGCTACAGTTTGGATGACAGTTACTGTATTGAAAATGCACAAGGCATATATCATATATCAATTTCAACAGTACTATTTACATATTACTGTATGTGGGTTATTGATTGAAAGAGACTGGACAACCCAAGGGGCACATAGGAATAAAAACTAAATTAGAAAGAAACACAGGAAACCACCCCTAAGGCTGTTGTGCTGTCTCTACACATCCAGACGTTCCTGTCGGCCCACATATTCTCATCCACATCACACCGGATATTTTCCCTTCCAATGCAACGTGGAAAGAATCTTTTGGAATGCCTTATCCATCCTCTGCAGGCGTCTACTGTGATGTCCTCACATGCTGCATCCATTGCAGCCAGCAGGGTCATCTGTGTGTGTGGCTGACGATCGTACACCTTCCACCTCCATGCTGAAAATAACTCCTCAATTGGGTTAAGGAATGGTGAATAAGGTGGGAGGAATTCTATGAGCATCCTCGGGTGGGTCACAAACCATTGCCTTATGATGTTTGTTCGATGGAAACTCACATTATCACAAATGACCACATACTTTGGCAAATCCTCTCTAAACAGACGCCTCTCATCATCAGGGATGAGAGCCCTGTAGAGAGTCTCTAAAAAGTTGAGTAGATGCTGGGTGTTGTATGGCCCTATAAGGGGGATATGGGTTAGGACACCATGCTCCGAAATAGCAGCACACATGGTGATATTTCCTCCCCGTTGGCCTGGCAAATCCACAGTAGCTCTGTGACCGATGATATTCCGACCCCGCCTTCTGCATTTGGTCAGGTTGAAGCCAGCCTCATCCACGTATACAAAGTTGTGAGAGGGTTCACTTGATTCCAACTCCATTATACGCTATATCCCAGAACACACAGTTGAATTTGTTTTGGTAAGGAAGAGTGACATAACATTTACATATATTGCATGTTCCTTCCACAGCAATGGAAATGTGTGCAGTTTATGCTTACTGTACTATGTATCACTATAAAATGTTGCTGTAAAGTAGTGACATAGATATATGTTTTACCTGTACATACTGGTACCGTAACTCCTTAACTCTGTCCTCATTCCTTTGGAATGGTACACGGTACAGCTGTTTCATACTCATCTGGTTTCTATGCAGCACCCTGTCGATGGTTGAGATGCTAACCGTATGGATATTTTCAAAGACATCGTTGTCTTCTATAATGGTCCTTTGTCATTTCCCTGAGTCTTGTGGCATTGTTTGCTCGGACCATGGTGCAAATAGCCTCCTCCTGTTGAGGTGTGAAAAGGCGTCCCCTGCCACCGGTTTGAGGTAATCTTGCAGTCCTATGTGGGGGAAAATGCAGTGATGCATCGCACACTTTCACATCGACAAAAACTATGCGAACACACATTTTACTGTAAAACATACAGGTGGGGGCATGTAAGGTGCAGTATGTATCTGTATAGAGTATATTTCTGTATTCTGTGAAATACAAGTGGACTACTGTAATATGAAGCATTGTAGGAAGTATACAGTATACTGCTTATATACAGTAACAGTGCACTGTACATTGGTGGACATACCTGTTCTCTCTTCGAAACGTTTGAACTATTGAGGACACGGTTGATCTCCCAATATTTGGCTGCACCCTTCGACCCGCCTCAGCCATTGTAAGGCCATGATTGACAACATGGTCTACAATAGTGGCCCTTATGTCATCAGATATGCGCCTATGTCCTCTTCTGCCTCTTCCTCTGTTTTGCCTTCCACCACGCATCCTTGCTCCTCTACTTCCTCCTCTTGGCTGTTGACCCTGTTCATTTCCTGGTCCATCCATTATTGGAAAATTGCAACTCTGTGTTGTGGTCTGTCTATATATGCTTGCCAATTGATTCTTCATGAGATGCACCTTTGAGCAATTCAGACAACTGGTTGATTGTTGGTTGAACTAACACTTTACATTTGTTCATGCGTGAGGGTCAATTTCACCTGCACGATTCATCAATTCAGGTTTTTGTACAAAAGGTCTAATAGAAATGTGTAAAACTATGCTTGACAGTTTATGACAAATAGTTCAACAATTTTGCATGTAACGGCTTATGCAAGGAACGAATGCCTAGATGTTTTGAGGGGTAAGACTATTCAACAGAGAACCATCTACTATATTTTGCTCAACATGACATGAGCAATTGATAATGTGGAAAAAAGCTGACACTTGTACATTATCAATTGCAATTTGTTCAAAGGAATAAGAAATTGCTTTAATGATGTGCACAAGTGACTAGATGATTTGGAATTTGTACAAGTAGTATCAAGAATTGCACATTTGATCAAAGAAATGCACCAAAGCGACTGAGAAAAACTGTAACCAGCACTGCGAACCAAAATCGTATGGTAATCTATGACGCAATACCAAACAGTAAACAGCACTGTATGTCCATTTGTTGTTTGCCAGCATGTGTGCTTGCGTGCATGCACACTCACAAACAATGAAGTGTGGTCCATGTCATAATATGCTGTATCGTTTCAGCCAAACCGGCTCCTCTCCCCAGCAGCCCACTATGATCTGGCATGGTGGTGCACTGGGCCGTATGCATGTCACTGCCTTAGTGCTACACTACAGCATTGATCAGTGGCTCATGACAGACAGACAGACAGACAGACAGACAGACAGACAGACAGACAGACAGACAGACAGACAGACAGACAGACAGACAGACAGACAGACAGACAGACAGACAGACAGACAGACAGACAGACAGACAGACAGACAGACAGACAGACAGACAGAGACAGAGACAGAGACAGAGACAGAGACAGAGACAGAGACAGAGACAGACAGACAGGCCTCGCTACTACTGCTGAGATGCAGCAGCCGCAGCAGCATCAGTGGAAGTGACTGCTGTGCTCCTCCTAAATAGGGCCCGACGGAGACGAAAACACCGGCTGCAGATTGAATCCCGCAGACGGACAGGGACGGAGAGGGAAAGTCAAAGAGGTTGTGCCAAAGTAGTTGGTGCTCTGACTGAGTGTGTTGAAAGGAGAGGAGGAGGAAGGCACAGAAGTGGCGAGGAGGCTGGCGAGGCTAGCATGTGACAAGCCAGGGGGAGAGAGAGCGAGGCAGACCCCCTGCCTTCAGTGTCATCTGTCGCCATAGGGAGGGGGAGAAGATAAGGAGGGAAAGAAAGATGGAGGGGGTAAAAGAGAGGAGAGGGAGGAGATAATTGAAGATGGGGAGAAAAGGCTCTATTGGGGAATGGAAGAGACTGAGGCAGCAATCTCAGGTTCAACACAAAGCGTCAGTACTTACTGTCAACTGGCACTATGATTTGACACTTCTGTGTTGAAGGAGAACTCAACTCAGAAGATGCTCTCTCTGTCTCTCTGCGTCTCTCTCTGGCAGCTATTGTAAAGCATATTGTGGTCTCACTCTCAACCAGCATCTTGTGTTTTTGTTGTTGTTATTTTACCATGAACACCACAACAACACCACAACAACACCATAACTTATCTACAGATACAATCCTGCAGCAACAGGAAATTTGAATTATTATAATGAATTGCCGTGCAGGAAAATTCTTAGCAACAAAAGAATGATCAAATGAAGACCCTACATCTTCAGGCGTATGGTGCATGACCGTCAATGCAGTGTTCTCAGATTAGTTGTAACAAACCTGTGCTTTCCTACAGGTCCCCAGAACCAGAATAGAAAAATACAGCTCTTTTGAATATGGAGATAAAGTTGAAATAATACAATTGATATGCATAATAATGTAGTGCAGACATTTTATCGAGTAGATATATTTTATTTGTATTTCTTCACTGAGGTTATCATCCGACATTTTTTGGACTATTTCCCATGGCAGCCAAATCGTAAACACCAGAGGACATTCAATAGTCGATAGGCTCCCAATCTGTAAAACAAAATACATTGTCTCACTTTCCCACTGACTCTCAGTGTGCATTACTCCGTCGCCACAAGTGCCTCATTTCAGACAGGGAAAGAAACCGATTTCATTACACCTGATAAAAGTGGCCCAAACAGAGCAGAACATCACAGGATCACATGTAGCAGAGTAGCATGTCCTCACCATTCACAACCATTCACAACCATTCACAACCATTCACAACCATTCACAACCATTGTCCTTCAAATGGCTTCCCAAATCAAGCTTTCTTCACCCTGCTCTTTCCCCTTTTGTTTGAGACCAGTGTTCATACAGTTTACGTAAGACAGACATTTATTCAGCTCATCATATTATTGTATTGCACATCGGCGGAGATGAACGGAGGGGGGGAGGCAGACTTATAACCCGAGGGTTGTATATTTGATTGGATTCTGTTCCAAGGTAAGGAGACTGATGTTTAGTCATAAGCCAGGTACTTAACCTGACGCTGCCTCTGTATGTATAAACACATGAAGAGGACGAAGAGAGAGAAAATCAATCGCTCTATATGCTTGGGGCCAAGGGTAGATGCATCGGCTTAACAAGTGAAAACCAATCTTGACATGTGGAGGTTATAACGGTGGGTAAACACGAAGCCCATCACTGCTAATAGAAGAATAAACGAGGGCACTTGTGTCATGGAAGGAATGTGTATTTTAAAAATAAAAAAGATGGCGTACAAAATCAAACCAACCCCCACCCAAAACAAAACCATGGCTCTGAAGCACAAATGAAAAACAAAAACAATAAAACAATAAATCCAGAAAGGGCAAACCTTTTAATAAGGAAAGACCTTACCAGTTAAGTTGATCGGTTCAGAAAAACTACCCAAAGGAAATCCACAAAAGCCCAAAAGGTATAGTAGGCTGTAGAAATAACTATCAAAAACATTGTCCTTTAAACCGAGTGGGATAATCCACCGAAAGGATAACTCTTCTACATACTTCAATACACGACAATTCTCACGAGTATATCATGATACACACTAGGCGTTCAAAGCCAACATTGGTCCCCATCTTCATGATGCTCTGCAACTGCTCGTACATGTCTAGGAAGGGACCAGGGCGGAGCCTACAGCCTAACACATCACGCAACTATGGAACTTTGGTTTACAAGGTCTTGTTGATTGATGCTCTCTCTCTCTCTCTCTCTCTCTCTCTCTCTCTCTCTCTCTCTCTCTGCTCACTTTTCTTTAGCTGGCTGAGAACTCCCTTAACTCAACTCGTGAGACGTTTTGTTCCATCCCTAAATGCTTCTCTCTGTCTGTCTCTGTCTGTCTCCTAGCAGGGTTTTTATTTCTGAACGTGTTGTGGCGTAGAACGAGGGTGGGCAGAGGGAGTGACGTATCTGGCGTATCTGCGAGAACACAGAACGGCCCACCATTTCACTCGCGCTTCATTATCAAGCCGATCGCACATCAAGATATTCCACGCGGGTGTCATGGTATGTCGCTTCACCTGAACTCTTGCTGTCACCACCGAACGGCAAAACACGAGGGACGTTTCAGTCTAGTTTCAAGGTGGAGACGAGGCAATCGGATATCAATTATTCACGCCGTTTTTTACCATAAACTCCCCTTGACTTTTCCGTTTTATTTGTGGTCTTTGTAGGTAATGAATAAATCAAGGTTTATTCATAGATTAATGATAGATTAAGGTTTGTCTGTCATTTAATCAATTAGAATGACGAAACAGACAAAAATACAGCAATGAATAAAACACACAAACCCTTTATGTGAACTACTTGCAAACAAACATACATCTCTGTGCTTCTACAGCAGCCTTCATGAATACATGAATACCTTTAAAACCTATTGCATTTCACGTAACAATACTCACTTAACAATATGTCTTATACCAGAGTAAATACAGGGTAATAACCTACACCATGACTCTTCAATAAGCTAGTAGCCTAAGTACACGTGGTTACAGTGTCACTCCCCACATTTGTCTATAAAGTGATGCCCATGTAAACTAAAGAGTTACCAAAAACACTCTCCGGTCTGAGAAAGAGCCAGTGGTTCAGTTTTTCAGTCAGGTTGTGAGAAACCCCTATAAGCCTACAAAGCTAAAGCTGACCGCATCAAGAGCTAAATCCCTAAGCATGCCGAGTGGAATAAACCATCCTCTAGCTAGCCTGGCAGACAGGCCCAGTGTAGTTGGTAGTGGAGCCATGGAGCCATCCAGTCTGCAGCAGGGGAGCCTTAGGAGAGAATGTCACACTGCTCCCTTCACTGTATGGCTCCTAACTGGGTGTGAATGAGCAAACATGGCTTCCTTTTAAAGGTGCCTACCCAGCATCCGACACCACCTGTTGTCTCCAGCCACAGGTGCATGTGGGGATTTGAAGTCAACGGGCCAAATGTTCAGGGTCGTATTCATTAAGGCACACTGTGGCAAAAGGTTTCAAAATGGTCTGTTTACTACCGTCCCATGCCTAGTGAATAAGACCTTGGTGATCAATCAGAGGCAGGATGGCCGATCAAGAGTAGTGTCCAGGGCCTTGACTTCATGAGTGTCTGGAGGCACCTAGGAGAATGCTATAATACTTCTCAGAGGCAATGAAACATGTTGATTAAAGTACAGTGCCTTGCGAAAGTATTCGGCCCCCTTGAACTTTGCGACCTTTTGCCACATTTCAGGCTTCAAACATAAAGATATAAAACTGTATTTTTTGTGAAGAATCAACAACAAGTGGGACACAATCATGAAGTGGAACGACATTTATTGGAAATTTCAAACTTTTTGAACAAATCACAAACTGAAACATTGGGCGTGCAAAATTATTCAGCCCCTTTACTTTCAGTGCAGCAAACTCTCTCTAGAAGTTCAGTGAGGATCTCTGAATGATCCAATGTTGACCTAAATGACTAATGATGATAAATACAATCCACCTGTGTGTAATCAAGTCTCCGTATAAATGCACCTGCACTGTGATAGTCTCAGAGGTCCGTTAAAAGCGCAGAGAGCATCATGAAGAACAAGTAACACACCAGGCAGGTCCGAGATACTGTTGTGAAGAAGTTTAAAGCCGGATTTGGATACAAAAAGATTTCCCAAGCTTTAAACATCCCAAGGAGCACTGTGCAAGCGATAATATTGAAATGGAAGGAGTATCAGACCACTGCAAATCTACCAAGACCTGGCCGTCCCTCTAAACTTTCAGCTCATACAAGGAGAAGACTGATCAGAGATGCAGCCAAGAGGCCCATGATCACTCTGGATGAACTGCAGAGATCTACAGCTGAGGTGGGAGACTCTGTCCATAGGACAACAATCAGTCGTATATTGCACAAATCTGGCCTTTATGGAAGAGTGGCAAGAAGAAAGCCATTTCTTAAAGATATCCATAAAAAGTGTCGTTTAAAGTTTGCCACAAGCCACCTGGGAGACACACCAAACATGTGGAAGAAGGTGCTCTGGTCAGATGAAACCAAAATGGAACTTTTGGCAACAATGCAAAACGTTATGTTTGGTGTAAAAGCAACACAGCTCATCACCCTGAACACACCATCCCCACTGTCAAACATGGTGGTGGCAGCATCATGGTTTGGGCCTGCTTGTCTTCAGCAGGGACAGGGAAGATGGTTAAAATTGATGGGAAGATGGATGGAGCCAAATACAGGACCATTCTGGAAGAAAACCTGATGGAGTCTGCAAAAGACCTGAGACTGGGACGGAGATTTGTCTTCCAACAAGACAATGATCCAAAACATAAAGCAAAATCTACAATGGAATGGTTCAAAAATAAACATATCCAGGTGTTAGAATGGTCAAGTCAAAGTCCAGACCTGAATCCAATCGAGAATCTGTGGAAAGAACTAAAAACTGCTGTTCACAAATGCTCTCCATCCAACCTCACTGAGCTCGAGCTGTTTTGCAAGGAGGAATGGGAAGAAAATTCAGTCTCTCGATGTGCAAAACTGATAGAGACATACCCCAAGCGACTTACAGCTGTAATCACAGTAAAAGGTGGCGCTACAAAGTATTAACTTAAGGGGGCTGAATAATTTTGCACGCCCAATTTTTCAGTTTCTGATTTGTTAAAAAAGTTTGAAATATCCAATAAATGTCGTTCCACTTCATGATTGTGTCCCACTTGTTGTTGATTCTTCACAAAAAAATACAGTTTTATATCTTTATGTTTGAAGCCTGAAATGTGGCAAAAGGTTGCAAAGTTCAAGGGGGCCGAATACTTTCGCAAGGCACTGTAAATAGTTGGAGAGTGGTAAAGGGAAATAGAAATGGGGAGAGTGGAAATATTTTATCTGCATTATTAAACAACCATCTTATAGGCATTCAGCGAGATATTCAATGCCGTGTGCATACAATTTATAATTCAAAATGTCTTCAATGGGGAAGGAAATATCAGCATTTCGATCACTGAGGGTGTTGTCATGGGGAATCAGCCTGGCCCTGTCACAGGCCACGAAAATATCTTGACTACAACAACCTTGAGAGTGCTTTTCTCACGACGTGCCAGTTTTATAGCCTCTTTTCACAGGGAGAAAGCAGAGACAAGGCTTTCACAGCTACCTAGCGCTAAGTGCCTATGTCTAAACACAGAGGGCAAGCCCCAGTCATTCACCCACAGACATACACATACTGTCACACCCTGACCTTAGAGAGCTTTTTATGTCTCTATTTTGGTTTGGTCAGGGTGTGATTTGGGTGGGCATTCTATGTTCTATTTTCTATGTTTTTGTATTCCTTTGTTTTGGCCGGGTATGGTTCTCAATCAGGGACAGCTGTCATTCGTTGTCTCCGATTGGGAATCATACTTAGGTAGCCTTTTCCCTTTGTTATTTGTGGGAAGTTGACTTGGTTAGTGGCACTATAGCCCTCTTAAGCTTCACGGTCGTTTTGTATTGTTTATTGTTTTGTTGGAGACATTAGAAATAAAGCAATGTACGCTCACCACGCCACACTTTGGTCTACTTCTTACGACGCCTGTGACACATACAGTACACGGACAAACACTCAAACAAACACAGCCATGTTTCTTTTCTCTGTGCCATCTTGGTTAAATAGCACAGAGCATCAAAATGCTTACTCGGTTTTGTTTCAGTCAAGACACAGGGTCATTCAACTTAAAAGGCACTGTCTTGGAGAGGTCACATCCACTGCTCGTCTGTAATGGAAGAGTTCTTTCTCTCCTTTTCCCTGCAAGGACTTTTAAAGGTCATGGTAACCATTCACACACCAATTTACATTGATAAGCTCTGCCTCTCTCTCCAAAGTTGTTTATCCACTGAGTGCGTGTGTCCCAAATGTCACCCTACTTATGGCAGGAGCGCTATTGGCCCTTTCATTTTTACATTTGTTTATTAATCTTTTTTTTAAATAAACGACTATCGCCCCCGTAGCACTCACTTCCGTCATCATGAAGTGTGAACAAATGAACATATTCTTATTCATTCCTTTACACTTGTGTGTAAAAGGTAATTGTGAAATTGTTAGATTACTTGTTAGATATTACTGCATGGTCGGAAACTAGAAGCACAAGCATTTCGCTACACTCTCATTAACATCTGCCAACCATGTGTATGTGACAAATAACATTTGATTTGATTTGAAGTCAGTTAAGAACAAATTCTTATTTATATTGACGGCCTAGGAACAGTGAGTTAACTGCCTTGTTCAGGGGCACAACGCTCTAACCACTAGCCCACCTGCCGCCCCTTTAAAGTGAATAGGGTGCCATTTGGGACAAAAGCAACGTTTCCCACAGAACCTGACTATAAATCACCTGGAGGTCGAATCAGGAGGCAAAGAAAAACCTGAATGTGTTTCTTCTTGAAAAAAAAAAGAAACCGCATTCTCACGCATAGCTATTTCTCTCTCTCTCTCGCTCTCGCTCTCTCTCTCTCTCTCTAGTTCTCCATGTACCTGATATACACGTTTGTTTTTTCTTCTCCAAAATCCATGTGCATTTGAAGTAGACCAAAGGCCATGTACATTTCCAAAACAATCAACCGGTGAATCCCAGTGGTCATTTGAAAATGCCGGTGAAATTAATATATTAAAAAAGAAGACAGAAATGAAAATTCTCTCTGACACGTATTTCAGATGTTCTCCGTATCCAAGCTGTGTTGCTGTTTGTTAAAGGAATAGACCAACGTTCCAAGGTTTAACAGAGAAAGTGTTTATAACGAGTGTCTTAACCTCCGATCTGCCAGGGATGATGCCGTACACACACGGCTGAGCAGCTCTGAGCTACACCTGGTGTGTGTGTGTGTGTGTGTGTGTGTGTGTGTGTGTGTGTGTTAGAGAGGGAGAAAAATCAACTCCTTGAATATTGGATTTCATTTTGAGGGTGAGAAAAAAGCAAGCCTTGCTCAAGCTCATTCTTTAAAGACCTAAAATCCACACGCATGAATCTTTTAGCAGTGGCTGTCTGTGTGATACGGGCCAAGGCGTAGGGGGAAGAGAGGACGATAAGGAGGGGGAGAGAGGAGAGGATGGCTCATGTGAGAGTGAGAGAGTGTCATTTCCCCAAATTTGAAAGCCTTATTCAAGGGACTTTGTCCCCCCATGTATCATGCACAGGAATGTGACATGTTATTTATATGTTTGGATATTTGTTTTGTACACACACACACACACACACACACACACACACACACACACACACACACACACACACACACACACACACACACACACACACACACACACACGTGGTGTGTGTGTGTGCATACCTGCATGCATGCTTGCGTGTGCGTGCAACCGTGCGTACACGTCTATTTCCAGTATATTTATGTATATCCATTGTATGTGTGTCTTATTACATTGTTTAATTGAGATTGAGATGCAAATTGTGAGCTGTGATGTTCAAGCTGCGTCAACATGACACACACACACATGACACTAATGAACATTGCAGTGGCTGACTGACAACCCTGTGCTTACCTTCAATACATTCAATTCTTCATGTCATGGAAGAAAATGAAACATCATGATTCTATGAACCATTCAGCTTACTAAGTCAGGAGAGAAGTGTATGTTGAGAAGGTGGCTACTTCCTATGCTTGCGTCCCAAATGGCACCCTATTCCCTATACAGTACATTCGGAAAGTATTCAGACCCCTTGAATTTTCCCACATATTTATTACCTTACAGCCTTATTCTAAAATGGATTACATTGTTCCCACCCCCCTCATCAATCTAAGCACAATACCTCATAATGACAAAGCAAAAACAAGTTTCTAGACATTTTTGCTCATTTATTGCAAATTAAAAACTGAAACATCACATTTACATAAAGAATTCAGACCCTTTACTCAGTACTTTGTTGAAGCATCTTTGGCAGCGATTACAGCCTCGAGTCTTCTTGGGTATGATGCCACAAGCTTGAGGAGGAGTGGCTTCAGTCTGGCCACTCCAAAATAAAGGCCTGATTGGTGGAGTGCTGCAGAGATGGTTGTCTTTCTGGAAGATTCTCCCATCTACACAGAGGAACTCTGGAGCTTTGTCAGTGACCATCATGTTCTTGGTCACCTCCCTGACCAAGGCCTTTCTCCCCCGATTTCTCAGTTTGGCCGGGCGGCCGGCTCTAGGAAGTCTTGACGGTTCCAAACTTCTTCCATTTAAGAATGACAGAGACCACTGTGTTCTTGGGAATCTTCAATGCTGCATAAATGTTTTGGTACCCCTCCCCAGATCTCTGCCTTGACACAATTGTGTCTCGGAGCTCTACGGACAATTACTTCGACCTCATGGCTTGGTTTTGCTTCGACATGCACTGTCAACTGAGAGACCCTACATAGACAGGTGTGTGCCTTTCCAAATCATGTCCAATCAATTGAATTTACCACAGGTGGACTCCAATCAAGTTGTAGAAACCTTTTTAATTTTATATTTTTTTCATTTAACCTTTATTTAACTAGGCAGGTCAGTTAAGAACAAATTCTTATTTACAATGATGGCCTAGCCCGGCCAAACCCAGACAACGCTGGGCCCTATGGGACTCCCAATCACGGCCGGATGTGATACAGCCTGGATTCGAACCAGGGACTGTAGTGACACCTCTTGCACTGAGATGCAGCACCTTAGACATGTCGAGGAAGATCAATGGAAACACGATAAACCCGAGCTCTATTTCGAGTCTCATAGCAAAGGGTCTGATTACTTATGTAAATAAATTATTTCTGTTTTTAATTTGCAAAAATGTCTAAAAACCGGGGTTTTCACTTTGTCATTATGGGGTATTGTGTGTAGATTGATGAATTGAAACATGTATTTTCTTCATTTTAGAATAAGGCTGTAACGTAAACAAAATGTGAAAAAGTCAGGGGGTCAGAATCATTTCCGAGAGCCCTGGTCAAAAGTAGTGCACTATAAAGGGAATAGGGTGCCATTTGGGACGTACCCTATAACTACGTGTCATACTTCTTACTTATGTGCCGTATAAGGATGCATAATACATTATTCTAAAAGGGACAATAACATGGTAATGAGTGTCACGCTGGTTTGCAAATCTGTTCACTTCAGAATGAAATGCTGGAACACTTTATAACAGGAACTCCTGGGCAGCAACCCTTGTCTCCTCATGACAACTCAACTGATAAGGACTGTCCTTTCTCAAAGCAATGGGCTATCAGACCTGGGTTGAAATACTATTTGAAATCTTTGCTTTCAGCTTGTCTGCAGTGCCAGGTCAGAATCTGAATCTGGGTGGGGTTTGCACTTATGAGACTTTTCTAGTTGTTCTATTGTGCTAGGCATGCTCAATCAAGCCCAGATAAAGTATTTAAGAGTACTGTTATTTATTCTCCCCAATTTCGATCTTGTCTCATTGCTGAAACTCCCCAATGGGCTTGGGAGAGGCGAAGGTGGAGTCATGTGTCCTCCGAAACATGACCCGCCTAACCGCGCTGCTTAACACCCGCCAGGTTAACCCGGAAGCCAGCTGCACCAATGTGTCAGAGGAAACACCGCTCAACTGGCGACTGGGTCAGCCTGCAGGCACCCGGCCCGCCACAAGGAGTCGCTGGAGCGCAATGAGCCAAGTAAAGCATCCCTGGCCAAACCCTCCCCTAACCCGGACAACGCTGGGCCAATTGTACACCGTCCTATGTCCTATGCCATGGCCTTTAGAATGATATTAAATCGTGTTTGAACCTCGGCCTGTTCTAGGAGCGATGATCTATATGGGAATGCGTGCCCAGGTACACAGACTAAACAGAGACTTTACTAAGAACATGGTGAACAGGGACTAAAGGACAGTGGTGCTTTATGTCGGACACAGAGAGCTATGAAAGGCAAGTCAAAGGAGAGGGAGAGAAAAGTCAAGAGAGCCATGGATAGATGAGAGGGGAGGGAGAGGGAGATGGAGAAGAGAGCGGGGAGGTGGGAGAGGGATAGGGAGGAAGAGAGAGAGGGAGAGGGAGGGGGAAGAGAGAGGGAGAGAGAGATAGAGAGGGGGAGAGGGAGAGGGAGAGAGAGGGGGTAGAGAGAGAGAGGGAGGGAGAGGGAGAGAGAGAGGGGAAAAGAGGGAGAGGGAGAGAGTGTATGGAAACTACTCGGCATCCATAAGGTGCAACAGAGGGTAGTACGTACGGCCCAGTACATCACTGGGGCTGAGCTCCCTGCCATCCAGGACCTATATACTAGGCGGTGTCAGAGGAAGGCCCAAAAATGGACTAAGACTCCAGTCATCCATGTTCTCTCTGCTGCTGCACGGCAAGTGGTACCAGAGCGCCAAGTCTAGGTCCAAAAGCCATAAGACCGCTGAACAATTAATCAAATGGCCACCCAGACTATTTACATTGACATCCTCTGCTGCTACTCGCTGTTTATTATCTATGCATAGTCACTTCACCCCTACCTACAGTACATGTACAGATTATCTCGACTAACCTGTACCCCGCACATTGACTGTATATATCCTTGTTATTGTTATTCTATTGTGTTACTTTTTTTTGTGTTACTTTTGTTTATTTTGTATATATTTTCTTAACTATTTCTTGACCTGCATGGTTGGTTAAGAGCTTGCAAGTAAGCATTTCACGTTAAGATATACGCCTGTTGTATTCGCCGCACTTGACAAATACAATTTGATTTGATTTGAGTGAGAGTGAGAGGGAGTGAGTGAGAAAGAGAGCGATAGAAAGGGAGGGAGAGTGAGAGAGAGCGGTTGGGTGGGTGGGAGAGAGAGAGAGAGAGAGAGAGAGAGAGAGAGAGGGGAGGGAGAGGGGAGGGAGGGAGTAAGGTACTGAGAACGAGAGAACGAGAGAGCTATGGAGAGAGGACTAGAGGTAGAAAGTGTGAGAAAGAGGTAGAGAAAGAGAAAGAGGGAGATGCATGCAGAGTGACACTTCATTGATTGGCACTCCGGCAGAGCTGGGATGGTGGCCCACGTCAGCACTGAAGCGTTCGATTCAGAGTGCATCGACAAATGGGTCCGGGGTGCTCTGGGGAGGGGACATGTTTAATTAATGGCCAACTACTTCTCTGTTAGGAGATTAACCAAGAGCAGGGCCCAGGGGCGGGGCCACAGGGGTCCAGAATAAAACTCTGCTCTATCCATCCATCCGGTTGGGAAAAAGAGAGGGATGGGGAGGCACCGATCAATACATAAATTGAACTGGCGTGATAATGGTGATGACCACACCGCAATGCTAATGACAAAACCGAGTCGCTTAATGATTTCCCTGAGCGGCCAATCGGAGTGTGAAGGCGGGATGCGGTGCGCAACACGCTCGTGTCATGCTATTAAGTGGAACTTATCCGCACTACGACTCTCTAAAATGTATTGATGAACCATGATAAATGGGGTAAGAGACAGTGCAGGAAATGAATGACAGCATGAGGGTCTAAACAATCTGCTCCCGAGTGGCGCAGCGGTCTAACGCACTGCATGTCAGTGCAAGAGGTGTCACTACAGTCCCTGGTTTGAATCCAGGCTGTATCACATCTGTCTGTGATTGGGAGTCCCATAGGACGGCGCACAATTGGTCCGGGTTTGGCAGGGCTAGGCCGTCATTGTAAATAAGAATTGGTTCTTAACTGACTTGCCTAGTTACAAAAAGGTTATATTTGACAAATGATATGTTTTTATTCATCATACATTTCATTAGTCCATTGTTGACATACTCCCAAAATGTTTAGCTTGTCAGCAATCATGTTTTCAAGATGTGTAACTTTCAAAATACAGAAACCATCCCCGTCTGATGCATTATGCAGCATGAAACTCAGCATCAAACTTGATTGCTGGCAACAAAACCTTTTGGGACAACACTGGACTAGTAAAACAAATACCAAAAGGATCGTTTTTTTTTGGATGGAGTTTTCCTTTAACAGTGCAGATGCGGCAGAAAAAGACATTTTAAAAGCCACCCAGTCAACTCTCTAGTGGTCCTGAATCGGCTCAGGGATAAATGTCATGTGCAAGCATTCATTTGAGAGTTATCTCAACAATATCGAACCCTGAATGCCTCAACTGTGTCCAGAATGATTACGTTTCCACGACTCACACGCTCTCTCTCGTTCTCTTTTTTACTTCTCAATCCCCCCTTCCTCCCTCCTTCTCTTAATTACCAACCAAGCCCAGCCAACGCTTTGAGAAAATATGTATCAACCAAGATTGATGATACGCGGCGCTCGTACACTGGAGAGGGTCACATTCTCGCTGTGTTGTGGCTTCGCCAAAGATGGATACCTCTGCACTGTCTACACCCCATCTGATTATGCAGTACAAATAGCTGACTACTGTTACTCGGCATGGCGTTTTGTAACGATTTGCATATTAACACCTCCAACTTCACGGAAAACCTCAGCCAAACCCTGATGATTTCAATTTTTCTTTTGCATTTGATGATTTCCTTCCATACCTGGGATGAAATGCTCTTTGAAATCTTTGAAATACTTTGAGTGTTTTCTCTAGTCTGTCTATATTGCCAGATAGGCGGGGTTAGTAGTTTTAGGACTATTTTATTGGTCCATTAAGCCAGGCAAGTTCAATCGAGTACTAACCTAACGTAGCAGGCATAAAAAAAAAAACTCTTAAGCGTTCTTTCTTTCTGGCTGTTACGGGAGGTTCTCTTCTACACTGTCGAACCAATCCAGTAAATGTGGAGGAGGAGTTAACATGGAGAGTCGCCTTGTTAACATCCAAAAGCGGAAGTCGCATCACGGCCTCTTCTATTTCCCCGGAAAACCAGATGCATCCGGTCGTCGTCCGACGCCGCAGAGGGCGGTTGAGTCCAGATAGAGTATTTGAAATGATTTCAAAGAGGATTTGAAACTTCTCCGTCAGTCTCCGAGTAGACAAAGTCCTCGGACGTTTCTCCGTCTAGCTGGCCCCTTCTCCCTCGACACCGACAACTATTTAGCAATTCTCTTTCATTTCCCCATCAATCACAAGACTAACACTTCATAACTTCTTCTTTGGGGGGGAAAGATGTTTCTGTGCAGCTGTTGCCAAGCCTCACCAAGGGAGGACCATCAAAGAGTGAACCAGAGGAACAAAGAAACAATTGGGTTTGATGGTCTTTCACTATCAAATAAATTGAATTGATACTCGCATTTTTTTCTTACAACAATGTTTGTTCATTTCACAAAGAAGCTGTTCTGAGGTTCATGATGAAACATGGAAAGGCATTTGAAGTTAGACATCATGGTTCCAGGAGGAAGGTAGCCAGTCTATGTAAACATTCTCACTGTAATCACTCTGTTCTGCAGTGAAAGCCGATAAATATCCCGGCTGGCTATCCTAAGTCAAAATAATGTGCCATTCGGACCCATTTGTTATTGCACTGTGAATGTCAAAGAATAGCACAGGCTCTACTTGGGGTCGGAGTGACTTATGAATCGTTCGGAGATAACAAACTGCCATACAGTGTGTAGACCGAGCCGGGGTAGATAGCGATTCATCTCGACCCCACAATAGCATATCGTCTCACAATACGTAGCAGTATAGCAGTGTAGCATATTTCAGAGTGCCAGACTAGTAACTCTATATCTTATGCATGACGCCACCTTGTGCGATGCAATTTTCCGGGATGGAATAGTCTGTGCCCTGGTATGCCATGCACATCTAATCAACTCATTGTTCCTCAACTCTGGGGAGTGAACCCTGGAAGAGAGGAGTGCAAAAGAAGACCATTCTAAATGAGTTGCTGTGGAACAGACAGAGGGAGCAAGGGAGTGAATGAGAGAGAGAGCGAGAGAGAGAGAGAGAGAGAGAGAGATGGAGGGAAGATAGCGTTGACGTGGAGAGGGATGGGGGGACGGTGGGATCAACGGTAAGAGATGGCGGAATGAATTCCCAGACGAAATGAGAACGATTGATTTGGGAACGCAACAAAGGAAACAGGGATCAAATGAGGGAGAGAGAGACAGAAAGAGAGAGAGAGGAAAATAGTGTGAACAAGAACAACAGGGTGTCTGCATTAGATGGAGTAATTGGCAGACTGAGTGGGGGAAAAGGAGAGAGAGAGAGGAATAGAGAGAGAGAAAGACCTGCTAAAATGAGGATGACAACTCCCATCACATTCTATTCAGTGCATCAAAGGCACCATCAGGCTAAGTTTAAATGAGGACATCTCTTCTGCATGAAGGACATCTTTCCCCTAGACACCCACCCAGGCTTCCGCTCTGTCTTCCTTCCTCATTCACTCTAAGATTATCCCTTTGATTATGCACCACGACCCACATAACCTCCGTGGCATTTACAAGCGCCGCAATTAGAAACAAATGCATTTGTGAATTGACAGAAATAGGAATTACAGCAACAAATGGGAACATCCGTCTCTCTGTATGTTTCTCTCTGCGTCTCTCTTCCCCCCACGTTTTCTCTCGCTTTCAACCCCAGGCACAAACCAAGGTCGCTATCCTCATTAACTTACTGGCTTACTCCAGCTCACCTACAGCAATCCCCACCTTCAGCTGCTGCACTCATTACAGCCGAATCATCGGAGAGGAGAGAGAGAGAGAGAGAGAGAGAGAGAGAGAGAGAGAGAGAGAGAGAGAGAGAGAGAGAGAGAGAGAGAGAGAGAGATGGAGGTTTTAACCAAGCCCTTCCCTGCGTAGCTATTCAATTTGTCTCTGACTATTGCCAATGTGCTATTGTGAGAATGCTTGTTGGGAGATCTCCAGAACGAAACAACAAATTGACAATACTAGGGTTTCAAGCTCTAGTTAATTTAAAAAATGGTGCTATTGAATTGTGTTTGGTTGTCAACGCAAACAAAAATCTCCAACAATTAAAGTTCAAGAATAGCACTAAGTCAAAACTGTATATACACTTTAAATAAAGTTTGATTTGATTTAGTCCTGTTCTTTAACTTAGATTTTTGGTTAAGATGGAGACGTGAATCCAACATATCATTTATTAATTTGTAGAAAAACTGGCATTAAAGCCAAAATAAGTCAGTGGTACCGATGGAACTACCCAAGCAGAAGATACACCTCCTTCACATGGTGATATCTGGTTGCCTTGGCAGCCAAACACATTTCAATATCATATTTGAAATACAATAAATAACCTATTAACTTGTCGACAAGTTAACAAATAATGTGTTGAATTCATATCTCCAACTCATCCAGAAATAACAGCTAATGAATGGGATTAAACCAGTGGCTGAGATGGAACTATCCAAGCAGTAGATACATTTATTTTATATGTTGATATATGGTTGCATTGTCAACCAAACACAGTTCAATATTACGTTGTAATACAGTAAATAGCCTAAAGTTAAGGCTCTTACAAACTAATGTAACATTCAACCTTCAAATGAGCAACATCCATGGCCACATTTTGAGGTTACTGTAACTATAAACGTCTTCTTCTGTAATCATATAAAGCGTGCATGTTCAAAACAGTGTGCATAGTTTGTCACAGGTCAACGGAGATCTTCACAATAGCTATAATAATCTGTGAAGAATCCTGATGCACCATGTACCTGACTGTAATCTCAACTGCAATCCAGGTCATTTGGTTGTGCTATTAGGTGAAGCAAAGTGAAAACACACTCAGTTGTTGTATACATACACATCATGTCTGACGTTGTTTTCCCAGTTGAACTTTACTGTACAACTAAACAAAACGCCTGAGAGGTTTTTTCCCCATTTGGAATGTTCTGGCGCTGTCAGATGATTGAAAGCGCAGTGATTTGATTGGACGTTCGGCTTAACTTTTGGCTGTCCTGTTCGAGTGCGTGAATATAGGTTGTTTATCTCATTGATCAATGTCTCCACCAAATATTATCCAATTGTCCACGTCGAAATGGCGGAGTGTGCCCAGTGGGAAGTGAGCATGAAAGAAGAGGAAAGAGAAGGAAGCCGAGGAGATGTTAAGGAACGAGAGGCCGGGAAAGAAAGGGAGTGAGAGAGAAAGAGAGCAGGCAGACAGAAGGAAGGACAAAGAGAGGACAGAGTCAGAGAATCCATTAGGGAACAAGGGAGGAGCTGAGAGAGATGAGAGATGTGTGAGCAAGTTATAAGCCCGGGTGCTCAGTCCTTATAACTATAGCACTTGGCATGGTGTGATTTGATAGATATCTACTGCCCAACTCGTGTTATTCATCACTGCCATATTTCAACAGGCCTGGGGAGTGGCAATTCAGTGCAGAGGAGAAGTGTAAAGATTCCACTTTCAAGAACATTGACTAAATCCTAGCCTTAACTGATTTAACAGAGCTCTCGCTCTACAGCTTTCTGATGGCTGAGTCAGAGTTCAATAAGCTCTACAAGCACACCATTGATTAATGAGCGAGCTCGGTTTAAAGTGCAATGTCTATGGAAACCAAATAGTGGATCCTACTTTAGGAGAAAGTTATTTGATTTGAAATGAGCAGATAGAGCTATGAATCTTTCCACAGTCAATGTCATTATTCGTATGCTTTCCAGCCATTTATTCCTTTGGGAAAAATAGTTACTCAATTCTATTTGATTCTTAATATATGGAATGGACAGGGGTTTATAAATGGAACAAGGCCTTTTCTATGTATTGTTCATGGTAGGGTTTTACAAGAGGAACATGTTTGTGAGAGGAGATGATTGTGGACTTCAGGAAACAGCAGAGGGAACACCCCCCTATCCACATCGATGGAACAGTAGTGGAGAGGGTAGTAAGTTTTAAGTTCCTCGGCGTACACATCACAGACAAACTGAATTGGTCCACTCACACAGACAGCATCGTGAAGAAGGCGCAGCAGCACCTCTTCAACCTCAGGAGGCTGAAGAAATTCGGCTTGTCACCAAAAGCACTCACAAACTTCTACAGATGCACAATCGAGAGCATCCTGGCGGGCTGTATCACCGCCTGGTACGGCAACTGCTCCGCCCACAACCGTAAGGCTCTCCAGAGGGTAGTGAGGTCTGCACAACGCATCACCGGGGGCAAACTACCTGCCCTCCAGGACACCTACACCACTCGATGTTACAGGAAGGCCATAAAGATCATCAAGGACATCAACCACCCGAGCCACTGCCTGTTCACCCCGCTGTCATCCAGAAGGCGAGGTCAGTACAGGTGCATCAAAGCTGGGACCGAGAGACTGAAAAACAGCTTCTATCTCAAGGCCATCAGACTGTTAAACAGCCACCACTAACATTGAGTGGCTGCTGCCAACACACTGACACTGACACTGACTCAACTCCAGCCACTTTAATAATGGGAATTGATGGGAAATGATGTAAATATATCACTAGCCACTTTAAACAATGCTACCTTATATAATGTTACTTACCCTACATTATTCATCTCATATGCATACGTATATACTGTACTCTATATCATCGACTGCATCCTTATGTAATACATGTATCACTAGCCACTAACTATGCCACTTTGTTTACATACTCATCTCATATGTATATACTGTACTCAATACCATCTACTGTATCTTGCCTATGCTGCTCTGTACCATCACTCATTCATATATCCTTATGTACATATTCTTTATCCCCTTACACTGTGTATAAGACAGTAGTTTGGGAATTGTTAGTTAGATTACTTGTTGGTTATTACTGCATTGTCGGAACTAGAAGCACAAGCATTTCGCTACACTCGCATTAACATCTGCTAACCATGTGTATGTGACAAATAAAATTTTGATTTGATAAAAATTATTTGATTTGATTTGATTTGTTTTCTGGGACAACGCCAAGGACAGGAGTAGATGGATAGAGTGAGGCTCAGTGAGGCTTTTGGGCCAGAGGGGATGTAGAGGATTAAAGGGCTACTCATGAGACTCACCCAACCCATCCATGAGACTCACCCAACCCTTCCATGAGACTCACCCAACCCATCCACGAGACTCACCCAACCCATCCACGAGACTCACCCAACCCATCCACGAGACTCACCCAACCCATCCATGAGACTCACCCAACCCATCCATGAGACTCACCCAACCCATCCACGAGACTCACCCAACCCATCCACGAGACTCACCCAACCCATCCACGAGACTCACCCAACCCATCCATGAGACTCACCCAACCCATCCATGAGACTCACCCAACCCATCCATGAGACTCACCCAACCCATCCACGAGACTCACCCAACCCATCCATGAGACTCACCCAACCCATCCATGAGACTCACCCAACCCATCCATGAGACTCACCCAACCCATCCATGAGACTCACCCAACCCATCCACGAGACTCACCCAACCCATCCATGAGACTCACCCAACCCATCCATGAGACTCACCCAACCCATCCACGAGACTCACCCAACCCATCCACGAGACTCACCCAACCCATCCATGAGACTCACCCAAACCATCCATGAGACTCACCCAACCCATCCACGAGACTCACCCAACCCATCCACGAGACTCACCCAACCCATCCACGAGACTCACCCAACCCATCCATGAGACTCACCCAACCCATCAATGAGACTCACCCAATGAAAATAAAGGGGGGAAAAGGAGTCAAACAAGAATGAAGTAGGAGCATGAGATAAAGAGATATCTTCTCATTTTGAGCTCTGTGGCTATGTTTTATGCACTTGTCCAGTATGGTGTAGGATGAAGTTGCCCCCAGACGCTGATCTTGGGTCAGTTTAGCATTAGGATTGGTGGAGCAGATCTGATCCTAGATCTGCATCTAGGAGATACTTCAGTATAGTTTATGGTTACGTATGTGTGAGTGGGGGACAATGAAATACATAATGGTCTGGGAGTTAAACATGCTTGATTTGGATGTTAAAAACTTGTGTGGGTGCAGATCTAAGAAACAATGGAGCAATGTATTTTAGTTTTTTTAAAATGTTTTTCCGATTCCTACCATTGTAGCGTTTGGTTTGGAAAATAGAAATATGGCTAGCAAACAAAGTTAATAGGGAACTTCCTCTTCCTGGTTAGACCTACTCATGTAACATGGGATTCACCCGTCAGTGTGCTTGACAGGCTGCTGTCCACTGTCATGTGGGGCAGAACTTCTGAATTCCGACTGTCGCTGCACAATTCAAGGCTGCTAAATCTCTGCTTGCAATGTTAGTGGCCTGTGATTCTTGTAAAACAATGAGTGTAACCATAGTATCACATGTAGGGTTTACTAAAGAGCAAGGCAGAGAGAGAGAGAGAGAGAGAGAGAGAGAGAGAGAGAGAGAGAGAGAGAGAGAGAGAGAGAGAGAGAGAGACTGATATGGCTCACAAGAGAGCGAGAGAGAGAAAGAGAGAGATAGAGACAGAGAGAGAGAGAGAGAGAGAGAGAGACTGATATGGCTCACAAGAGAGTGAGAGAGAGAAAGAGAGAGATAGAGCCAGAAAAGAGCCGTTAAATTCTACAACCACCTAAAAGGAAGCGATTCACAAACCTTCCATAACAAAGCCATTACCTACAGAGAGATGAACCTGGAGAAGAGTCCCCTAAGCAAGCTGGTCCTGGGGCTCTGTTCACAAACACAAACACACCCTACAGAGCCCCAGGACAACAGCACAATTAGACCCAACCAAATCATGAGAAAACAAAAAGATAACTACTTAACACATTGGAAAGAATTAACAAAAAAACAGAGCAAACTAGAATGCTATTTGGCCCTACACAGAGAGTACACAATAGCAGAATACCTGACCACTGTGACTGACCCAAAATTAAGGAAAGCTTTGACTATGTACAGACTCAGTGAGCATAGCCTTGCTATTGAGAAAGGCCGCCGTAGGCAGACATGGCTCTCAAGAGAAGACAGGCTATGTGCTCACTGCCCACAAAATGAGGTGGAAACTGAGCTGCACTTCCTAACCTCCTGCCCAATGTATGACCATATTAGAGAGACATATTTCCCTCAGATTACACAGATCCACAAAGAATTTGAAAACAAATCCAATTTTGAAAAACTCCCCTATCTACTGGGTGAAATTCCACAGTGTGCCATCACAGCAGCAAGATTTGTGACCTGTTGCCACGAGAAAAGGGCAACCAGTGAAGAACAAACACCATTGTAAATACAACCCATATTTATGCTTATTTATTTTATCTTGTGTCCTTTAACCATTTGTACATTGTTACAACACTGTATATATATAATATGACATTTGTAATGTCTTTACTGTTTTGAAACTTCTGTATGTGTAATGTTTACTGTTAATTTTAGTTGTTTTTCACTTTATATATTCACTTTGTATGTAGTCTACCTCACTTGCTTTGGCAATGTTAACACATGTTTCCCATGCCAATAAAGCCCTTGAATTGAATTGAATTGAATTGACAGAGAGAAAGAGAGAAAGAGAGAGAGAGAGAGAGAGAGAGAGAGAGAGAGAGAGAGAGAGAGAGAGAGGCGGTAACTAGACATGATTAAACCCTATCATCTATTGCAGCTTGGTGCTTTGATCCGTCTTCAAGGCCGCACACTCCGGCTTTGCTCCCCTCGCATTAAAAGGTGACTAGTCTCTCCCCACCATGTTTCATCATAGATTTACCATACATAATTTACAGTAGCCCCAGGGGAATCATGGGATTAAACACACACATTTCTGGGTAAAAATAATCAGACAGAAGTCTTCAGACATATCACAAAATTAAGTACAAATGGGTATTAGGGTGGCCATTTTGGACACAAACGGGAAAGAAAACTCCTAAGACTCCTCCTTTTCGTTTTCTTTGCCTTCCCATCTTTCTTTCCTGATCTCCTCCTCCTTCCTTATACCCTCTCTTTCTATTTCCTTTACTTCCTCCTTCACTCCCTCCTCTATGCCTCCTTCAGTGGATCCTTTTTTCTCTGATTCGGATTCAGATTTTCAATTTCAAGGTGCTTTACAGGCATAACGTGTTGCCGGGGCAATCAGCAGAGAAACAATTGTACGCTTAAAGTGGTTGTAACGACATCAAATTGGGCCGTTGTAACAGCAGGCATGGTATCAAGGGTGAAAATGAACAAGATTAATACAGCGAATAAATGTTTCCTCTACATGTTGAGTAGGCCTCTCCTCTGGCTGTGGGGTGTAAGGGGAACCTCGGTGACACACAACCCCATTAGAGCCACAACAGGTGGGAATCTGTGGAAGATTTCTAAAAAGTTCAAGTCCTTTCACGTTCAACCACAACTCTCTCAATCTCTCTCTCTTTCCCAGTTTTTCTTCCCCCCTCCTCTTCACACTCAACAAGTGAGATAATCTCTTGCATGATTACCCCCTCTCTTTCTTTACTCTTTATCCTCTCTGGCCCTCCTTTTTCTGTTCACAGAGCAATGCCAACGATCTCTCTCTCTCTTTCTTCCCCCCTTCCTCCTCTCTCTTTTCGTCCCCTCCCACTCTCTGTGTCTGTCTCATCCGTCCTCTCTCTTTCTCCCTATCTGTCTCTCTGTTCCTCCCTCTCTATTCTCTGTCTCACTCTAGCCCTCTAGGGACATCTGGTTTCAGGGGGCAATCTCAACGGGACCCAAGGATTTTTCTCACTCTCTCCCTACCTCTTTCTCTCCCTCATCCCTCTCTCTATCCCCCGCTCCCTCCCTCTCACCGTAGGGCTCTGAGGGACAGTGCATTACAAGCATGTGTTGGTCCCCTATGCCATGACAATTAATGCGGGGGGGTTAATGGGGAGAGAGAGAGGGAAAGAGAGCCCGCATTTCAATACATTACCATACTAAACAGGCTGGCGGCGGTGCGTCTTATGCCCAGGCCCTGGCATAGACACAGACACAGACACACAGAGAGAGAGAGAGAGAGAGAGAGAGAGAGAGAGAGAGAGAGAGAGAGAGAGAGAGAGACTGTTAGCGCCATGCACAGCAGACACTTGAAGGAAAACTTCCCTGGTGAGTCTCATTCTAACCTCATCAGATGGGGTGTTTGGATAAGGGCTGAGTCCCAAATGGCACCCTATTGCCTATATAGTGCACTATAGTGAACTACTTTTGACCAGGGCCCATAGGGCTCTCTATAGGCAATAGGGTGCCATTTGGGACTCAGATAAGCTGCAGCACTGAATTCTGATCAACCCGGGTTTGACTCAACGTGCCAAAATGCGTGGATAAATTACATTACTGCATATGCCTTTATAATCGGTTAATTGGCAGTGAAATTATCGTCACTTAGGCTTTCAATTGTTCAATGTTATTAACTTTTGCTCACACACGCATACACACACACACACACAAACACACACACACACACACACACACACACACACACACACACACACACACACACACACACACACACACACACACACACACACACACACACACACACACACACACACACACACTACACATGTCTGGCAAAATGCAGAATGCAGAAGCCAAGTGCTAACTGGGGAGTGGGATTCCCAACGTATAACAAACTTTTGGTGATATATAATTAAACATTCTTCAGCTCCATTGCCATCCTAAAAAAACAGAATGACAACTCCAGGGAGCTTTGGAAGAATTAGGGTAATAGGCTTTGTCAAATTGAGTCAAAATGCTATTTTTTTTTGTCAACATCTTCTCAGGTGTGTCTTTTATAAAAACTAAAACAATGGAATACAAACAAACAGCAACTTTTGACAGGTTTATAAATAAATGCAGAGCCTGTGTACAGCAGCCTGGTTGAATTACTGATTACTATCATGAATTCCATTAACGGGGTATTGACACTGCATATCTCTCTATCAAATCTGTTCCATATATAGTCAATGTCTTTCTATGCTAATGAAGAACCAGCTTCGTATCCTGCGGCATTTCAATGCAAATGTCTAGAAGTGTAGCTATGTGGGCAAACTTTTGAGAAAATACCATACTGTCGGTCTACATTGTGTTCCATAAACAGATTAATATAGAATGTGAGCCCACAGTGTGTTATACTCAAATGCTGGCAAATATGAATATGGTAATAACACCATGCAAAAGCGAGAACAAGTTGTGTACTAATGTATAGCCTAACTCCCTTAAAAGTATTGTGTAAGGTGTTTTGGAGCAGGCTATGGACTCATGGGTCATTATTAGAGTAGGTAACAGCGTTCCAGGGTAGGGTATGTAACTTTCTAAATGTAATTCATTACAGTTACTTGATACCTGTCCAAAATTGTAATCAGTAATATAACTTGTGCGTGAACCAAATTCAGTTACTTTTACTTTCGCCTTAAGAGGCATTCGAAGAGAAAAATGAATATTATCAATTGAATGACATCTAATGCAGGATAAATGGCTGGCTTTAAATGGATGTTGCATTTTACTTTATGGGTTATGTAGGCTTCTTCTAACCCATTGCTTTCTACTTCAATACAGATGGTAATACGATTAGGATCTATCTTTACATTAAAAACCCTAAATCTGTCAGATTTCCAGTCATTCCAAATGATTTAATACCCCTTAATCGTCAAGAACAGGACTTGGAATTATGGAAATAGAGATTAGCCAAATTGTTTTACCTGAGTATAACCCAAAAAACGAAGGACTTATTAGCCTGCTCTTTTGTTTATGATATTGTTGTTTTGGAGGACTGATTGGGCTCATTGATTCGAGTTCAAAAATAAATTCTGCTCTTATGGAATGGCGTGCTTTGAGCACTACTGAAAAGTGCTATTTGCATGTGAAAAATGAATACCATATGTTGCATTTTCTATAGACCTATTGTTTACCTGTTTTTATCAGCACGAATTAGATTGAGCAATAAAAGCCCCACTTCTGGTCTTCTTTAATGAAACTCGTTTTTGACTGTATTTTTAGCACAATACCAAGGAGGAGTTCAGAACGGAGGAACTCTCTCAAACTTGTATTCCAACCCACAGGCCTGTTCAACGTCTAGTTTTCATTTACATTTAGTTGAGTTGTCAACTCTAGCGCGATTTCAACGTTAAATCAACAGAACATGTCACCCTTTCATTGGATTTAGGTGAAAAGTTGGGTGAAAGAAATATGAAATTCCCTTTTACGTTGATGACTTTTTGCAAATCCAATCAGTTTCCCACGTTGTTTCAACGTCCTCATATTGATTTATGTTGCTGAAATTACGTAGAAACTACTTTGATTCAACCAGTTATTGCCCAGTGGGATAGGCTGAGTGGGATCCGCACTACGCAGCTGCTGCAAGATCACATTTTTCACTGTCTGTCCACTGGTCGCAAAAAAAAAAAGATTGATGGGCTGCTTAAACTTATTCAAAACAAACATTATTGGGTTAAAATACACATATAGGCTAAATCTGTGAACAGTCATCCACAATAACCACAATCCGTAAGGCGCAAAAAGCTAAATGAGAAAGCAGCAGTGTGATTCACATAATTGCGCTAAGTAGATATTAATAATAAGTTATATCCGTATCGCCCGTAGGCTATACACCACTGCTGTCGTCCTTACCTCCAAGCGTTTATTAAAGTTGGAAGTATAATCTTTGAAGACAGACAACAGTCGCACCATTGGAAGACAGACGCATTTGCTGTGTCATCATAGTGGTCTCTGACTTGTGGTCAGACTCCCTAAGGCGGAACAAACTTAAACTTGCGCCTTTTTTCAATGCTGATTTGAATGTAATTGAGAAAAAAGGAAAGTGTCATACATTTGTTTTCCCCGCAGACATATTTTCTGAATTTAAAAGTAATCATCTAGTTTTTCAAATGTATCTGTAATCGGATGACAATATGTTTGCTGGTAACATAATGGCTTACAGTTAAAATGTTTTGTAATCAGTTACATGTAACCGATTACACTCCCCACCGCTGCAGAGTTCATAGGGGAGCCTCCCCCTTCCTGGTTAGGCTTACTCTCATTGTAAGAGATTCCCCAGTAGGGAAACGCCGCTGTTCACTGCCCAGGTGCTTAATTTTCGAAATCCGATTCTGTCGCTGTCCACTTCAAGGGTGCTGAATTTCCAAATTCCAATTATGCCGCTGTCCACTTCAATGGTGCTGAATCTGAATCTCCGTTATTACAGCTTGTTGG
This sequence comes from Oncorhynchus tshawytscha, assembly GCF_018296145.1. Taxonomy (NCBI): domain Eukaryota; kingdom Metazoa; phylum Chordata; class Actinopteri; order Salmoniformes; family Salmonidae; genus Oncorhynchus; species Oncorhynchus tshawytscha. Next base: position 22,236,542 of record NC_056431.1, read on the forward strand.
GTGACTGTGACTCATTTAATTTGACTTTCAATGGGATATATGATGTGTATGGAATATCAGGTGTTGCATGCTTCAACACTGCAGAGCAGGTAGTCTGTCATCACGTTGTACCCATATGCTACTATGGTGTTAATCCCAGTCATCTCACACACATATGGTGTGTAGTCATGTGCATAAACTCTACTTAATGCAGTTTTTGTTTCTAGAAGAGTAGGCCTAGTGATATTCCAAAACGCTCATGTGGACTCAATTGCATGGTCTTCCAAAAAGTGCAGTTACAGTGATCAAAATGGTTTGCTTTTCCATAATACGAGTTCACTGGTCTATTCAGTTTTCACTGTAGGATGTCTCCTATTGTAAGGTATTGGAACTCCATCCAATCTCTGGTCATGTGGGCAACCCCTGGGCACAAGCCCAACAAAACAACCCGAATAGAACATTCACCCTTATTCACCCTTTATCCAATAGCCTATAATTCAGATACTCTCCACGCACTTATTCCTCATAGCTCCACCTATCGCGCTCTCACTCTACCTCGGTCCCTGTACTACGGTTATTATGTCTGTCCCCTGTGGTCCACTGTTTCTCCGAGTACTGCAGCAACACTAAGCTTGCTATAAATCACATTGCATTATCACCGCGCCGTTTTCGCCTCGCGCGTTTACCCGCCTACCATGCACCTCGGATTGGCCAGCCCGCCTACTTTCCCACCCTCTCCGAAAGTGGCTGCAGTGCAATTGTTGCTCCCGCCCCTTCCTTGGTGGCGATGATTGGAAGAAAGGAGTCCTCATTGAACTGTCAATCATGCCTTTTCTTGTGCGCTTCGCATTTATTGTTTCTCGGAGCGATGCATTGAGTGCGGGGCGACAAGACGCGTTGCATACCGACAGAGATCGAGGAGAGTAGCCTAATTACGGGACGAATTGTCTACTACAGAACGCATATATTGTATCCATTAGTTTGCAATGTTCTGTCGAATATTTGGCAGAAAGCAGTTGAGTATTTACCTTCGTGTTCAGGTGCGCATTTGAGCACATTTTCTCTCCAAACCATTGAAAACAACATTAATTCAGTGTCTGGAATATTTGCGGATATTTTGCACCAGGATTTTGTGTCATTTGGTATTCCCTCTACGTCTACGAAAACATCAACAACCCCTTCTTTGGTTAAGGGGTGGGGGGGGGTCATCAACGAGAAAAGTCAAGGGGATAGACTCATGTTTTTGTTCAGTCACATGTAAAAGCAGTCGGTTATTGCTGTTGGACATAAATAAAGCACACGAGGTAAATCGTTTCACATTTTACCTGCAAAGGCTCCATAGAAGAGGACTACAACGGTATTCTACTACGAAAACAACATCGAAATATCTATCGAAACATCAAAACATGAGCTGCCCAGTCTTACGAAACGTGTTCGCTGGTTTGCTCCTCGCTTTGCTGTCGAAAGGTACGTTCTAGTACGCTACTTTGATTTGATGTTGCCGCTGGATTGGATCCATACATGCATCTTCCCCTTCATTCCCACTGATACGGTGCTGTAGGTGAATACTAATGCCGAGGCTTCGTGATGGGGGTCTACCTGCTTATGAATCATGCGTGTGTGTGTGTGTGTGTGTGCTACAGTGCACACTCGGTTTTCATTTGCTCACAGTTTGGAGAGAGAGAGAGAGAGAGAGATATAGGGAGCGATAGGGAGCGCGCGCGAGGGAGACAGAGGTGTGAGTGGATGAAACAGTGAGTGTGCGTTAGCATGTGGTAGGTATAGGCTACAGCCTTTGCGCAGCGCACGGCTCAATCTTCAGCTTGCTTGTAGCCTACGAGTGGTGCATGTTAACATATTTCACTTCAGAATTCGAGACACCCCATTCCCATCCTCTCTGGTCTATCAGAAGGCGGGCGCATTCCAATACGTGACATGATTGATCTGGTGGTAACCCGCGCACATGACGTTCGTAGTATGGCGCTAAACTGCTACATAATTTCCGATGCAGTACAAGCAGTTGAGAAGAGTGTAGCAAAAAAACAAACATTTTCTGCAAGGTTGAGGGATAATAATAGACAGCGAAATAGATCTTGGGGCATCCCAACACGTATAGGGCACTCTGTACAGTGTACCCTAGTAACCTTCACTACTTCCCCCACCGCCGTGGCTAGTTATTTATCCACCACATTGTCTGTTGCTTTTAACGTTCTCTCACCGGGCAAAGATAATTGCAAGATAATTAAGGTCATCGCCTGTACATCCGGATGACTCATAGGGATTTAAGTATGCTTCGTTATTAATTCCACAAAGAACGTAGGCGCGTCAGAAATTGGACAATGGTTTATTCTGTATGTTGTACAATGTGCACCGCAGAGGAAGGGAAACTTGGGCATCACAAAAGTGCCAAGTCATATGGAGCGCCTGAAGATCAATAGCATTGCAATATAAGTTACAGCCCTAATGCTTTTTCATTTCCTACCGTGAACGATATTATAACCATCTTGCAGATTTGTTTTATCTCAATCCACGCACTGTTGATGTTGTTGTAGATTCTCTTATGCCCCCCGCGCTCCTTCCAACATCTGGTGCGCCCCTTGCGCACGTGCATGACGCAAACCACATATTAAACCACATTAAACCACACATCACACATGCGTGCCTCGATAACTCTCCCTCATTACCTTTGGGAAATCATTCATTAAATAAATAACCTGGCCTTAATAACAATAATTGATGTGTCAGTGTAATAAGATGCTAGGTTAACTGCTCACAGATGCAGGCAGGGCTGGTGTAGATTCCTACTCCCATGTTCCTTTCCGGGCAGGAGTAGTGGAGTACCCAGCTGGTTATGGTGGGATTCGAGTAGGGCCTAGGCTACACCAGGAATGGGGCAGATGGACAGCCCTGCAGGACACAAACACCAAACAGAACAGCATGAAACCATCTGATTATAGCTCCTTATTGGGTTAACAATACCAATTCACAGCCTCCTTTTAAGATTCTAAGGACAGATGACCTTTTTTTGAACGGATTGAACTAAAATGGCATTTTACAAACCTGCCAAATCCACATGTTTGAGCACTAAACTGTACCGTTGATGAATGTAGCCCAGAGAGGCCATATTCTTACTTTAAGTGTGTAGCACATTAAAAGCTACGGTTTGCAGTTGACTGAGAATACTGTATAATCAGCGTCATCTTTGTTCTGTGTGGTACATTGACACTAATAGTATGAAGTTGACTGAGAGTATATCATTGCCATCTTTAGAAAATGATGTAGCCAGGTTCCCGGCTGCTGCTACCGCCACACACCCACTCATGTGGAGGCATGCATGAATGATGAGGGAGGAAGGATGGAACACAGCCATTCAAAGCCTGGTCAGCTCCCTGTTAAATCATGCAAGGTGCCCCGAAGACGTGAGCGTGTGTAGCACTCATTGGAGTGTGTCAGATGGAGTTCCCACTCCCAAATTGAACCCTTAAATCAAATCAAATCTTAGTCCCTATAGTGGTTACAACCTATGCGCTTGTGTAGATCTGCGAGGATTGAATGGGTTTAAGCAAAGTATGGAAACGTACTCTTATAGCTTGTCAGGGAGCTAGGAAGGGTCCATATTGCTTAGACCTATGCAGTCCTCTCGGATCTAGACAAATGCACAGGGTATAAGGGCTAGGGGGGCGATTTTTGGATTGGGCATATCATTCTCATCTCCGTTGCTATTTGAGTCATTTATAAATCAAGTTTGCACTGCTTGATTGAAGCTACATCCATTTAGTCATTGATCAGCACTCCTGTTAGGCTGCTATGGTCATTAGCTACTATGAAGTGTCAATCCTCAAGTTGCTTTCTGCTGACCTGTGCAGTGACGTTCAAAGTTGCAGCTGTTGCATCTCTAAGCACAATGCCTAGTGAGCATTCTGAGGAGCACCTATGTGCTATGGACCTTTCGGCGTAATGGCTTTGGCTGTATTGTACCGAGAGATGCTAAGTCATTAGTTTCCATCCTGAGACAGAGTGATAACCAAGGTCATATTCATTATGGCACACGGTAGCAAAACGTCATGCAGTGGAACATGAAAACAAATGCTTCTTATTGGACAAGTTCAGGTAGTTCCTCTCTGTTTCAGTCTGTTTTCTATCCATTTGGTGCCTAGTGAATTCTATGCGGTCATTGCCCCCATAGCAAAACGTTTTACAATGGAACACAATTAAAAACTTCTCATTGGACAAGTTCAGGTCATCTCTCCCTGTTTCAGTCAATTTTCTAATGTTTGGTGCCTAATTAATAGGACCCGGTTCTCCTAAACCTTTCTCGTCTACGTCTGAGATTTTCTCAATGAAAGCTAACTAAGCCTGAGAATAGAACTACACGCCCCCACACCAAATTAAACCATTTAGACTCCACAAAGAGGATCGCTGTGGTGACACACCTGCGGTAAGTACCTTATTATGAGGTTCATGTTAGCATGTACTTTACTGGTAATGATAAATATGCTGCGGTGCTGCTGAAGATGATATTTCATGGTCTAGGAATAGGAGATGCTAATTTACGACCTCATGATGTAAGTACACCAGTACCACAAGCTAGCATCTGCACAAAGACATAGCATCTGCTTCTATACAGATTCCCATTCTAACACATGCTCTTACACAGTAAAACATTCTATCCAATTACATAGAGCTTAAGTCAAGGTCACATATCAGTCAAGGTCACATATCAGCATAACCTGGCATTTGACCTTTGGTCTTTACCTTGGTAGCAGACCAAGCGCAATCAAAAGTCCTCTAATCCATTTGGTGCACGACATAAACCTCTCTCTACTTTTCCACATTGCAATTTTGGATCCCTCTCAGACACGTCATCCTTAACCTTTGAAAATACTCTCCGGTACATCACTGAAGCCATTTCCAGTCATTTTCAACAACCCAACAGATGCTTCGAGCTACAAACTAATCCAAACTAGCATCCAGAGGACAAAAGGTTGCCATAATGAATCAAAGGGTACAGGTGCGGGAAGTGTTTACGGGGCGTATCGGGCTCGGGGAAAAACAGGCAGGTCGCTGCGTCGCCCGTGATCCCTCTTGTTACAGCGACATATGGGGAGGGGGGGGGACAAGTGGGGTCAAGGCGCGTGGCACATCGTGGCACATGTTGATGGCATGGCCCCCCTGTTTGTGCTCGGTCAAATCACCGGCTTTGGCTGGGAGATGAAGAGCTGCAGACGCGTCTGTGTGCCAGCACCAACAGATGCCTCGAGCTCCTAATCTGGAGGGGCCTCTCTTCCCCTCTTTCCTGCCTCCTTCCTCCCTCCCCTTCCCCCGCCTCCCCCACGTTTGAAAGCCACCATTTCTGTGCCGTCGTTGTTCTCCAAGTCTGGCTTGCATATGCTCCTCTTTTTTGGAGCCTGTATTTTTTTGGCCTTTTCCTCGGTTCTTCTTCATCTGTTGCCAGACACCATTGGATGTGAAACTGAGAAGCCCGGGGTTTGAGTCTCATGGAGTTGCTCTTTTGGAGAGGAAAATAGAGACGCTGGATGCTGAGGGAAGTATATATAGCAGTGACCTGACAGAAAACAAGTGGGCTGTGTGATATTTCACATTTTCAATTCGATTTTTACAAGGCCCTTTTTACAGTTGTATGGGGGGAATGTGAGACTGTATACTGGGGTTTGTGCTATGGATGATGTGCTTCCACCATATCGCTCATGCTGGATGGAGAATTGATAGATAGCCTTGTGTGGTTTGAACTAAATCGGGAAGTGTTGCTATGGAGAGGGGCACCATGGAGAGAATGGCCCCAAGCGTTTCTGTGGAATCTTCCACTATTCCACCCCCGCCTATTACTGACCTTATCTTGGCTTAAACATGACTGGCATTAGGGGCTATTGCATCCAAATCTACGTCCAAATATGTTTCTGTGGGTTTCTTGGATTGTTTTCAACAGGGTAAGGGTGGTGAGATGCTGGCCTCTGGGATGGTGCTGTAATGTTAGTGGCTTTCAGGCTGGAACAGTGACATGAGGTCATGGGGTCAAACTCTAGATGGGCACTCTGAGTGTGGAGAGGAGCGAGAGGGGGGAGAGGGGCGATGGTTGATGGCCAGTGCTCTGTCACCTCAACGCCCTTGAGATTTCCTGCGTCGAGTTTTGATAAACACTTCACTGGTCTCCCATATTGGTTCTAGTGAGGCAATTATACATAAGTGTCAGTTCCATAAATAATGATTACAGCCAGGCTTGTTTGTAATTATAATCACAGTTACTATATATGGAGTTCAATGTAATGGACATGAACCAGGATCACGTTCAATGTGGGACAGTTTTTTTTTTACTGTGTTAAATTATAGTAATACACTGTAAAACTTCTCTTCTCTCTCACCCCGCCTCCTTGTCCTATTCCCAGCTCAACCCCGGCGGCCAGCGCTGCCCTGTGCATGAATATGTGCATGAGCAATGGGCCCTCAACATAATAGCAATGAAAAAAGGCCTATGTTTTATTTAAAGCAGGAAGAGAAACATAATTCAAGTGGCAGCAGAATGTATGTAGAGGTAGAGAGAAGTGGGAGGCCCATATACTGTATACCATATACCCCCCCCACACACACACACACACACAGCCTTTATAGGGCCACCCACAAGATGAATTTAAACAATTCCCCCAGTGAAGGTGCGAACAGTAAATCAATGAAGCCCATCGGAGCCAGGAGCACCCAGCCTTGAGGGGTAGAGAGGAACATCTATATATTCATACATCTTTGTGCACATAAATAACTTTCATTGATCTCTTATCAATACAGGCATATAGGGAAAATCGAATATGTCTCTGGCACAGGCTAAATCCTGGCTCTGAGGCTTTAGCCTGGGCATGTAGATTGAGCTATCTGGAAAGAAGGAGAGAGATAGAGACAGGGAGAGACAGAGAGAGACAGAGAGAGGGAGAGATTTTACCCCCCTCTGTATCTTGTCTTTTTGTGTGAGGGCGTTAGCATCGTTAGAAACACAGTTCAGATTAGAGCAGCCGCTGCTTCTTTCTCCTGTGGGAGCTGTGAGGGACCCGGGTCCTGCTTCTCTCCCTGTCCTCATTACCAGAGACAAGAAGCTTCGCTGGCAAATCAATGGAAGAGGCTTAGGAAACTAATGCAGCCTGGTCCATGCCTGATGGGACTGTGGATGTGTGTGTGTGTTTGTGTAGGGGGTTATGTGTTTGTGTGTGTGTGTGCATGCATGCAAGCGTGGGTGCATCTTTTTGTCTGTGTATGTGTGTGTGTGTGTGTGTGTGTTTGCAGACGTGTGATTGTCTTGTGTTTGGCTATGTGAAGGAGTGTGTTAATTTGTACAACAGCACAGGGGAGACAAACATTAGTTTCCACCCTGCTGCTCTATTGTGGTCTGTTAGAGCACTCTCCATGCACCCGGTTAACCACGGTAATATTTACCACTGGGATATGATACTGCAGAAGCCCTAGAATTACTTTGAGATAACATTATATTTATCATCTGAATCCAGTTTGGTAAAATACTAATAGGGTAACATGGGGTATGATGCTCCCCACCTTGCAGATTTATTTTGTTATTTAATAAAAAATAAAAACATTTAAGAAAGGGTTATTTGACCAGCTACCGGGTTAAGATGCCCCCATGGGGTCTCACAGAAGTGTCCCTATTTTGCACGTACAGTAAATTCTCTTCTTTTTTAAACCTTTTTTACCTTCTCCTGACACTCCATTATGTACAGTTAAACTAAATTCATATTCATTTGAATAAGGCAAGATTGTAAATCCCAGCAGTCTCTAAAATGAAATTCAAGAGCAAATGGTTTTCAATAGTTTGTAATATTTATACATTTTTGGGAATATAACAGATTAAATATTGATTAAACACACGCACATGTGCACACACACACACACACACACACACACACACACACACACACACACACACACACACACACACACACACACACACAGCTCGAACCAGACTGGTTGCTTGTGGATGGATAATTCTGGGTGCCCCTTCATAAAACCGTAAAACCAGTCTGTGCCTGACAACCGCCTTTCTTTGTTGAACGTGTTTTGAATTCCCATCCTCTCGGGTCAAAGGCAAGTTTTTGGGCTCAGTGAAGACTGGTAACCCACTCAAAAGGCTGAGGCCTGGGGTTTTGACTTACTTGTCTCAGTGGCACTTCAGGGTTTTGGGTGGCATAATAAAAGCCCAGGACTCTGCCCTGACCATCTTCAATAGAATTTAGGCCACAATCAAGCACATCTTTGTCAGATAAATTCTTGTAAACTCTCATCTGAAAATAAAAAAATGAAAGGAACAGAAGATGGGCATGTGGGGGGTCCCCTAAATATATATATTTTTTATATTTTCTGCAATTCTACACAGTTTCACATTACTTATCATGCCTCTCTTGCGTAGTATTTTGAGGGGTATTTTGAAAAACACAGTATAAGTGATTTAAAAAAAAAAAATTTTTTAAACAGCTAACTTCCTGTATTTCAACAAAAAAAAATCATGAGTCAGAGAGAAGATTTTGCAGTTTTAAAATTATATTCTACACATTTTGTCATGAGTCGGAGAGAAAATTGTACAATTTTAAAGCAAATTTCTTGCAATTCTCCACATTTTGCCATGGGGTACAAAGAAAAATGTGCTGTTTTATAGCTCATCTCATGCTATTCTTTACAATTTGCCATGAGGATGAGAGAACATTTGGCAGTTTTAAAGATAATTTCCTGCTACTCTACATGTTCCCATGAGGCTGAGGGAAAATGTTGCACTTTTAAACTGTTCAGTGAAAATCTCATTTTTAAAAGTTCATATTATGTTAACTCATACTCAAATAATGTTGTTGACTCGTCTACTTGTATTTTGTGGCCAAAGCATACATTGGAGAGAAAAAAACACTTCAAAAACCCAACCTCAAACTTCTATCTCAAACAGACTTAACATTAATATTTCCTCATAGAGGATGAGCTGGCCAATCAGCGGTGTACTTGCATTAATATTTTTAATGACTGGTAAATGCCCAGACCATTCTGTTGTTGGGGTACACCCACACCATTCCAACACAGAAAAGCTGATTTTTAACATACTTAATTTTGGGATGGAAACTATTATACTCATATTGTAATTAATTATTGGTCAGATTTAATAGAAATCTGGAAACACTGGACATTTACTTTAAAGGTAGACTTTGGGCAAAATACAATAATAACATCTTTAAACTGTATAAATGATCAATGCACCATTATACCTGGTAATGTAATGCTTAAAAAATGAATGAATAAGATATTTGGCGACAGAAATGCAATTTCTTTCTGCCCTCTACAGCTTCCGTCCAAAAACAAATCTTGTTGAAATTACATCAACACATATTGGAGGAGTTACTGGTTAGCTACAAGTGGCTAGCTTAGCTAATGAAGAAGCTACGTCAGTCACGGCGTGCATGACAAGAATGACACATCGATGCATCACCAAAGGCACACTCCATTGCTGTTTGAAAATTGAGAAAGAGGAGGAGTTGGACCGTTTTCGTACCCAAAGTCAACCGTAATTACCTGCAATTTTACACATGTTACCATTGCTTATGACATATTCATATGCTATCTGTGGTGCTGTTCTGAATTTTGGGGGGGGACATGTCCTTATATCTCCTGTGGCAATTTTGTCTATGCAATGTATCCAGAGGAGGGAAACTACTGTAGCTGTCCTCCGGCTACACCATAGTGTTACCCTAGAGGGTGTTGTTGAGGCTACTGTAGCTGTCCTCCGGCTACACCATAGTGCTACCCTAGAGGGTGTTGTTGAGGCTACTGTAGCTGTCCTCCGGCTACACCATAGTGTTACCCTAGAGGGTGTTGTTGAGGCTACTGTAGCTGTCCTCCGGCTACACCATAGTGCTACCCTAGAGGGTGTTGTTGAGGCTACTGTAGACTTTCATTGCACACCCGTGTGTCTTAATCAGTTCATTGGTGAGATGTGAATATATTTAGTACAGTTTTACCAAAAAATATAACTTTTTGAATGTTTCACCATTTTTATTTTTATGACATTAACTTAGTAGGATGGTCCTCCCCTTTCCTCCTCTGAGGAGCCTCCACTGTTCCACTCTAACAACATCTTAACCTGCTTTCAGAAATACTATCTGTTTTTAAAGCACTCAGCTTGTCAGAAGCTGTTTTCATGCTACAGCATAGTCTTATCCCTCGCACTCGCACTCGCACATCCTTACATCTCTTGTGTGGTTGACAGTGCAACTACAGGCTGCAACTAATGCTAAAATATCCTGCCGTAACAAATACTGTCTGTCAAGTGCTCAACTTGTCAGAAGTTGTTTTTAGCCCACACACATCCCACGGCAACCCTAGTGTTGTTTACAACTATGGGCCGGGATGCAACGAATGCTAAATCACGGTGTCATGTTGTGGTTTTTAGTCCCTCACTGCCTCTCCTGGTCTATCGGGGCTGGAGGTTTCTGGGTCGGAGGAGGGGAGGAGAGGAGGGGAGGAGAGGAGGGAAGGAGAGGAGGGAAGGTAGGTGGGAGAGAGGAATGGATGCCGAACGGGAGGGAAGGAAATAAATAAAGCAGAGAAAAACAGATCGATGAAAATTTCAGCAGCTCGTACACTCCTCCTCTAGCCAAAAGATGGAGAATGAGAGGGGCGGAGAGAGGGAGACAGAGGGAGAGAGGTAATGGGGAAAATGTGTGGGAGAGAGGGAACCAGATAGAGGGAGTGGGAGAGAGGGAACCAGATAGAGGGAGTGGGAGAGAGAGAGTGCCAGAGAGAGAGAGAGAGAGCAAGAGACGGAGAGAGAAGGGTGAATAGCGACACGGGGAGTCAGCCGTTGAGAATGAGAGACACATGTTGCTGAGATGTGATCAACTGATACGTTCCATTCATTGCCCTCCTGCTGCTCATTTCATAGTGATTAAAGACACAGGCTGAGCATTATACACTATGTATACAAAAGTATGTGGACACGCCTTAAAATGAGTGGATTCGGCTATTTGAGCCACACACATTGCTGACGCACGTAAAATCGAGCACACGGCCATATAATCTCCATAGACTCACATTGGCAGTAGAATGGCCTTACTGAAGAGCTCAGGGACTTTCACTGTGGCACCGTCATAGGGTTAGGGTTTCCAACAAGTCAGTTCGTCAAATGTCTCGCCTGCTATAGCTGCCCTGGTCAACTGTAAGTGCTGTTATTTATTGTGAAGTGGAAATGTCTAGGAGCAACAATGGCTTAGCCGCGAAGTGGTTGACCACACAAACTCAGAGAACGGGACCTCCGAGTGATGAAGCATGTATGGTGTCCTCGGTTGCAACACCCACTACTGAGCTCCAAACTGTTTCTGGAAGCAATGTCAGCACAAGAACTGTTTGTCAGGATCTTCATGAAATGAGTTTCCATGGTTGAGAAGCTGCACACAAGCCTAATATCACCATGTGAAATGCCAAGTGTCGGCTGGAGTGGTGTAAAGCACGCTGCCATTGGACTCTGGAGCAGTGGAAACACATTCTCTGGAGTAATGAATCACGCTTCACCATCTGGCAATCCGACGGACGAATCTGGGTATGGCGGATACCAGGAGAACACTAACTGCCCCAATATATAGTGCCAACTGTAAAGTTTGGTGAAGGAGGAATAATGGTCTGGGGCTGTTTTTCATGGTTTGAAATTTCCCTTCCACATTCTAGATGATTCTATGCTTCCAACTTTGTGGCAACAGTTTGGGGAAGGCCCTTTCCTGTTTCAGCATGACAATGGCCACGTGCACAAAGCAAGGTCCATACAGAAATGGCTTGTCAAGATCGGTGTGGAAAAACTTGACTGGCCTGCACAGAGCCCTGACCTCAACCCCATCGCACACCTTTGGGATGAATTGGAACGCCGACTGCAAGCCAGGCCTAATTGCCCAACATCAGTGCCCGACCTCACTAATGCTCTTGTGGCTGAATGGAAGCAAGTCCCCGCAGCAATGTTCCAACATCTAGTGGAAAGCATTCCCAGAAGATTGGAGGCTGTTATAGCACCAAATGGTTGACCAACTCCATGTTAATGCCCATGCTTTTGGAATGAGATGTTATACTATGTACTGTTTAATTCAAAGGGAGTGAGTGGGAGGTAGGGGGAAGGAGCGAGAGAGATAGAGGGTATATGAAAGTGGACAGGCCGGAGAGAATAAGAGTTATGAAAATATGATTGAAGAAGGGTGCATAGAGAGAGGGAGCGGGAGAAAGAGAGACAGATGGCAAGAGGGAGGAAAGGGGGAGGAGGAGGAGAAGGCTGGATGCAAAAAGCCGCAACAGACAGTGATCGAGATGGATTGATTTGCGGGACAGACGATTCGATTAAATAGTAAATGGCAGTTTTAATCCCTGCCAATAAAAAATGAGTCTCGGCGAGTGGGCGTTGTGAAACTGTTTCAGGGTCAGTTGCAGTGTGATATTGCGGCGGTAAGGATTTGGCGCTAATGTGATATTCTACTCATTAGGGATTCGTTCCAGGGAGGCACATACCTCAAATAATTCTAATAAGATGCTCTTACAGTCTGGGTGCCACTGCACACTGCATGACAATAAGTGGTTAGGAGCTTGGTGAGACCACCAATGGCCAAATAAGGCCACCACATACCCTGTGAAATATCCCTTTTTAAATTGCCTGTGTATAGGAAATAGTGGGTTGTGTCAGTGTGTTAGCAGTGTGGCTGTGGGCCTCGTACCATTTCGGGAAACAATAGAATTGGTAAGGCAATTCCGCCTGATGCCCAGTGGTAGGTGGTGGTGGCACAGTGCAATCCCCCCTACTCACCATCGCTGTGCCACATCTCTGCCACCATGAAGAGACTCACGGCAATTTTGCTGTCATTTAGGGCTGGCATGTGGTCGGCTGTTCCAGCTGTGAAGGTGCCAGTGGGATTTTCTGGTAATAAAGAGTCCATGTTAGCAGCGCGCATCTGACAGTAAAGACTCAGTTAGGCAGGATTTTCACCGCAAATTTCACCGTGACAGCTCCCTAACGACACTTACAGGAGCTGTTTTACACCGGTATGAAACGATTCCTCTCCCTCTATTACCAGTGGGTATTTCATTAATAGGTATGAAAAAATCTCGGCATGTGTCTGATCTGATATTCCGACACTAATTCATTTGGAATGAGATGACGGGTCAGAAATAAATGATTTATTGTTTTGTGATATTTCCCATAATTTGGTTTAAAGCGAGGTTGCACTGAGTGATATTTCCCATAATTTGGTTTAAAGCGAGGTTGCACTGAGTGATATTTCCCATAATTTGGTTTCAAGTAAGATTGCACTGAGTGATTTGGGTGGCAATAGTCCTGTAATTGGGTTAAGATGGAGATTGGGCCAGGTTATTGTGTGGTGATATTTCTAACTAATTGGATGTGGTGTGAGATACCACAGTAGCTAAACGTCTGTGTTGTCTTGCCAGTTCAGTAATGCATGTTAGAGTGAGATTCCATTAGTGTATTGTGTGGTGGGGAGGGTAGAGGAGGGGTATTCTACCAGGATGTTGTGTATTGTGTGGTGGGGAGGGTAGAGGAGGGGTATTCCACCAGGATGTTGTGGATTGTGTGGTGGGGAGGGTAGAGGAGGGGTATTCTACCAGGATGTTGTGTATTGTGTGGTGGGGAGGGTAGAGGAGGGGTATTCTACCAGGATGTTGTGGATTGCCGCATGCGGAGAATTCCAATCACACATAGTCTTTTGACAGTATTGTCTTCTAGGGTTCTGGTTGTTTTGAAAATGTCAGCCTCGATCCAAAGAAGATGCCTTAGTCTGTGTGTGAGGAAAATCCCCTAATTATAGAATAAGCCATAGCTAGCCTATATATCACATATAGCTTCTGATTACTCTTCATTAGTTAAACTGTGTATATGCATAATTGATAAATGAGGCTTACAATTCCTAAGATTTACAGTACATTCCAGAAATAAAGAAATTCATAAGTAATGCAGTTATTTCAACATGCAAATGATAACTTCAGTTGGAGCGTAACACGTTCTCCCCGAGCTTATTTGACATCCATGAATTATAGATGCAGTATAGATTGAAGCATATTCTAATACACCCTAACCCTAACTAACACAATCAAGAAAGTTGATTTTCCCTGAAGTCTGATGATCTGCTTCTCAGCAAACCTGGGTTAAATGATCTATTTAAAAAAATATATATAGTTTGATATCTGTGTTTGACCTTGTCTTTCTCAATAGAACCAATAAAACTGTCCCAAAACTTCAAACCCGCCCATTTAACACTCTGGGCAGGCTAAAACAAACGAGAAAAAAATAAATAATTGTGAACATTTCAAATAGTATTTAAATCCAAGTCTGCTTTGCTGTGAAATCACAGTGTCAGAGCGACGTAACATCACACTATTTCACAGAGCACTGGCTGTATCGACACAACCTTTATATGGTCAGCAGACCCCCGATTCCCATTAAAAATAATGAAGGTGTCGGAAAAGGGCAATTAGCTGCTTAATGTCAGGCAACACGACTCTAATACGAGATAGTTTTGCTGACAAGTCAATATCTGCTCCAAAAAAAAACATCATCCACGGTAAAGAGACGGATTCTGTGGTGAAAGTTTTTCGTTACTGTTGAGAACCTCACATTAGGCCCAGACTAGAGGGAACTAGGTGACATGAATGCAGAACTTACAGCTCAATATGACACAGTGCTTTAATAAAGACAAACTCAAGACTTCTGAAGACCCAGACTAGTGAAGATGCAAAGAGATCTGTATCTATAGAATGCGCAAGATGAACAGCACTGTTAACCAGCAGTGTAAAAAAGAAAAACCCACTGTGTGCATTACTTATGATGTTGATATGCACCCATAGGTGTAACATGATGCGTCTGTGAATGCTCTTTTCACTTTGACAGCTGAGATAAACATGGATCTGTATACCAGACAGAGCCTCTTAAATCAGACAAGACAAATGTGGCTACAGTTCAGGTGTGTTCTCAATCAGCCAGACTGGATTGATCTTCTCTGGAATCAATCATGATCTAGTCGCATCGACAGAAAGATGCCCTTAAGATTTCTGTAAAGAAAGAAAAACCAAGATGGTGGTACACTGATTTCGGAGTGGAAACGTTTCAGCCTAGTATTGTCGTTTCAGTAATGTTTCAGCTCACCAAGTGTTTATGAGGTAAAACTTGGAAGGGATTCAGTTAGTGCCATTGATTTTGTCATAATTGTATTTTACAAGTCCTAGTTGGTTTTGGTGGGATTAGTTTGAGGGTTTATCATGGTGTGTGAGTACACTTGCCTGTGGGTTCAATTAATACAGACGGTTATTTCACTCAGACTTTATCGATAATACGCTATTAAACGCATTCTGCAAGACGTGTCAGATAACATGTAAAGGATTTAATACAGTTTCCACTACCTTCCATGAATTCCTTCTTCATACTGGTATCACTCTCCACTAATATTTCTCATTTGCATCCATGCCAATGTCAATGTTACATTATCTCAGTTTCGGCACAATATAATACTTGAGTGAATTCCATGTTCCATGTGTAGGCTGTTTAGTAAGTAAGTAGCATTGCGTTGGCGTAGAGCACTGTTTTGCTATTCCTGTGGTGTTCTGCGTCATTGTGTGGAGAACCTTCAGCCTCTGTGAGAGCCCAGTCACTGAACCTACCACCTCTTGCAGTAGCATTCCTCCCACCCTCTGCTCTGAGATCTCTTTCACAGACACACACACATGCCATCTGTTTGCCTTTTCCTGGGCAGACCTGGGTCCATTGGGACATACTGTGCCTTGCAAAAGTATTCTCCCCCTTGGTGTTTTTCCTATTTTTACAACCTGTAATTTAAGTGGATTTTTATTTGGATTTCATGTAATGGACATACTCAAAATTGTCCAAATTGGTGAAGTGAAATTGAAAAAATTAGTTTTTTCAAAAGAAAAAACCAACAACAACTGAAAAGTGGTGCATGCATATGTATTCACCCCCTTTGCTATGAAGCCCTTAAATAAGATCTGGTGCAACCAACTACCTTCAGAAGTCACATAACTGGGTAAATAAAGTCTACTAGTGTGCAATCTAAGTGTCACATGATCTGTCACATGATCTCAGTATATATACACCTGTTCTGAAAGGCCCCTGAGTCTGCAACACCACTAAAAGCAAGGGTCACCACCAAGCAAGTGGCACTATGAAGACCAAGGAGCTCTCCAAATAGGTCAGGGACAAAGTTGTGGAGAAGTACAGATCAGGGTTGGGTTATAAAAAATATCTGAAACTTTGAGCATCCCACAGAGCACCATTAAATCCATTATTAATTTTTTTTAAAGAATATGGCACCACAACAAACCTGCCAAGAGACGGCTGCCCACCAAAACTCACGAACCAGGCAAGGAGGGCATTAATCAGAGAGGCAACAAAGAGACCAAAGATAACCCTGAAGGAGCTGCAAAGCTACACAGCGGAGATTAGAGTATCTGTCCATAAGACCACTTTAAGTCGTACACTCCAAAGAGCTGGGCTTTACAGAAGAGTGTCCAGAAAAAAGAAGCAATCATGTTTGGTGTTTGCCAAAAGGCATGTGGGAGACTCCCCAAACATATGGAAGAAGGTATTCTGGTCAGATAAGAAAAAAATGGAGATTTTTGGCCATCAAGGAAAACACTATGTCTGGTGCAAACCCAACACCTCTCATCATCACGAGAACACAAACCCCACAGTGAAGCATGGTAGGGGCAGCATCATGCTGTGGGGATGTTTTTCATCGGCAGGGACTGGGAAACTGGTCAGAATTGAAGGAATGATGGATGGCGCTCAATACAGGGAAATTCTTGAGGGAAACCTGTTTCAGTCTTCCAGAGATGTGAGACCTGGACAGAGGTTGACTTTCCAGCAGGACAATGACCCTAAGCATACTGCTAAAGCAACACTCAACTGGGTTAAGGGGAAACATTTAAATGTCTTGGAATGGCCTAGTCAAAGCCCAGACCTCAATCCAATTGGGAATCTGTGGAATGACTTAAAGGTTGCTGTACACCAGCGGAACCCATCCAACTTGAAGGAGCTGGAGCAGATTTGCCTTGAAGAATGGGCAAAAATCCCAGTGGCTAGATGTGCAAAGCTTATAGAGACATACCCCAAGAGACTTGCAGCTGTAATTGGTGCAAAAGGTGGCTCTACAAAGTATTGACTTTCAGGGGAGGGGGGTTCTGCAGCTTTTACTGTTTAAAAAAAAAAATCATATTTGTTTCACAATAAAAAATATTTTGCATCTTCAAAGTGGTAGGTATGTTGTGTAAATCAAATGATATACAAATCCCCCAAAATCCATTTCAATTCCAGGTTGTAAGGCAACAAATTAGGGAAAATGCCAAGAAGGGGGGGGGGTGAATATTTTCGAAGGCCACTGTACGCTAGTGCCGGGGTACGGTCCTGTAGGCGTGATCCCGCACCTCTAGCCCAGTCGCCCACCCTCCCCTCACCGCTAGACCCTCACACACCATAATAAGACCTCTGCGGTGCCGCTTCACAGCAAGGTTAATGGGAATGCCACAAATATTAATAACACCATTATTACCCCACTAGTCCGCCCCTGTTTGAATATGATAGTTTGTAAGAGAGCTTCTTAAAGGGCTGTGACTACAGTAGCAGGTTGTGCTCACTAATGGTCTTCAGGATGGCACTGGTCCTTTGCCCTTCACATACCCACCAGCCACACACACACACACACACACACACACACACACACACACACACACACACGCACAAAAGCCGGGTGTCAAGCACACCTGTCGAGGTCAAGCTAGGGCTGTCTGTAGCTAACAGCAGATTGCTAACGATAAAGCATCAGCCCCTGTAGGCCAGCCGGCGGCTCTACAGCTCAGAAAATGAAATAAAGTCTCTGACCTCCTGGCTAATTAGTGACGATACATCTGGATGTGAGAGAGAGTGGGAGCTAGGCTCTTATTGGCTCTGATTGCTGGCGCTCCTCAAACTCAACACAAACTCATCTGAGTCATCACCGGGTCAAATTAAAACTTCCATTTCATCCAAGTTTCCAGTTTTTTTTAGTGTGTTGTTATTTGTTACTGAATAAGAAACCACATCAACTGGATTTTAATAATCCAAGCCTGTCTTAGTCAACTGGGGCTGTGTTCATCAAGCGTCTCTGAGTCGGAGTGCTGATCTAGAACCAGGTCCCCCTTGTCCATACAGTATAATGTGATGATCTAAAAGTCAAAACTGATCCTAGATCAGTATCCCCACTCTGAGATGCTTTATGAATACAGGCCCTGCTGTATAAAACTAGGGACCTGAGTTGGCGTCTGTGTTGGCTGAAACCGGACTATCTATCTGTCCAACAGATGCACTAACCCCGGAATGGACCCTCCTTCCCCTCCTATCTCCCCCTCCGTACCGTCCTCTCTTCTCCCTACGCCTTGGCACGTATCACACAGACAGCCACTGCTAAAAGATTCATGCGTGTGGATTTTAGGTCTTTAAAGAACGAGCTTGAGCAAGGCTTGCTTTTTTCTCTCCCTCAAAATGAAATCCAATATTCAAGAAATTGATTTCTTTCTCTCTCTCTCTCTCTCTCTCTCTCTCTCTCTCTCTCTCTCTCTCTCTCTCAATTCAAATCAACTCAATTCGCTTTATTGGCATGACGTACCAATGTACATATTGCCAAAGCTTATTTAGGATATTTACAATATAAAAATGAGAATCAAAATTGTCAACGGGACAACAGTAACAACAATAACCAAGGGTCAAAATAACCATACATTCAACAATAACAATAAGCATACAGTAGAGGACATGTGCAGTTTGATTGGTCTGTCAGACACTGTCCCTCAACTTATGGCAGTCAGCAATGTAGTGCGCTGCCAACCCACAGCTCTCTGCGTCCTCCCCCAACAGGACGGGTAGCCTACTCTCATCAGAGAGGTCTTTGAAACCTTGAGTAAGGGTTTCAAATTTGGGGAAATGACACTCTTTAATTGTTATATATTTTTGACATTTTTTCAGGAAATGCAGCTCCGTCTCAGGTTCTGCTGTTGTGCAGTGGTTGCACAGCCTTTCCTCTACAGGGAGCCAGGTTTTCCGGTGTCTACCCTTCTCAATGGCAAGGCTGTGCTCACTGAGTCTGTACTTTGTCAAGGTTTTTCTAAGGTTTTGATCAGTAACCATGGTCAAATATTTAGCCACAGTGTACTGTCAATTTAGGGCCAGATAGCACTGCATTTTGCTTTGTGTTTGTGCTTGTGTTTCCCAATAAGCAATATAGTTTTGTTTTGACTGTGTTGTAATTTGGTTTATCCTGATTGATTGGATGTTCTGGTCCTGAGGCTTCAGTGTGTTAGTAGAACAGGTTTGTGAACTCAGCCCCAGGACCAGCTGGATGAGGGGACTCTTTTCTTTGCTCAGCTCTTGGCATTGCAGGGCTTGGTAGTGATATGAGAGGTGGTCACTGTATTTTAGATGTTTCCAAAACTTAATAGCCCATTTTTATTTTTTTTAAATGAATTTTATTTAAAATTTTACACCTTTTTCTCCCCAATTTCGTGGTATCCAATTGTTTTAGAAGCTACTATCTTGTCTCATCGCTACAACTCCTGTACGGGCTCGGGAGAGACGAAGGTTGAAAGTCATGCGTCCTCCGATACACAACCCAACCTAGCCACACTGCTTCTTAACACAGCGCGCATCCAACCCGGAAGCCAGCCGCACCAATGTGTCGGAGGAAACACTATGCACCTGGCAACCTTGGTTAGCGTGCACTGCGCCCGGCCCGCCACAGGGGTCACTGGTGCGTGATGAGACAAGGATATCCCTGCCGGCCAAGCCCTCCCTAACGATGCTAGGCCAATTGTGCGTCGTCCCACGGACATACCCGGTCGGCGGCCGGTTGTGACAGAGCCTGGGCACGAACCCAGGGTCTCTGGTGGTACAGCTGGCGCTGCAGTACAGCACCCTTAACCACTACGCCACCCGGGAGGCCCTAATAGCTCTTTTTGAGTTTTATTACTAGTGGATATTGGCCTAATTCTGCCCTGCATGCATTGTTTCTAGTTTTCCTCTGGACATGTAGGATAATCTTACAGAACTCTGCATGCAGGGTTTCAATAGGGTGTTTGTCCCATTTGATGAAATCTTGTTTTGCAAGTGGACCCCACACCTCACTGCCATAAAGTGCAATTGGTTCAATGACACATTCAATTGGTTTTAGCCAAATTTCAATAGGTATTTCAATTGGCTTTTTAATGGAGTTGAATGCCCTGCGTGCTTTCTCTCTCAGTTCATTCACTGCCTCATTAAGGTGTCCAGTTGAGCTTATTTTTAAACCTAAGTAATTGTAGTGTGTGCAGTACTCTATATATTGTACCAAAGAACTTTGCTCTAATTCACTGAGATCTGGATCTTCTCTGGAAAATAATTATTTTCTTTCATTTTTCTCTCTCTGTCATTGCTGTTGAAAGGAGAGGATCAAGGTGCAGCGTGGTGAGCGTACATTTTCTTTTATTAATCAAAATGACGCCGAACAAAACAATAAACACTTCAAAAACAAACCGTGAAGCTCAAAGGCTATGTGCCCTAAACAAAGTCAACTTCCCACAAACACAGGTGGGAAAAGGGCTACCTAAGTATGGTAACCAATCAGAGACAACGATAGACAGCTGTCCCTGATTGAGAACCCTACCCGGCCAAAACATAGAAATACAAATAATAGAACATAGAATACCCACCCGAAATCACACCCTGACCAAACCAAATAGAGACATAAAAAGGATCTCTAAGGTCAGGGCGTGACAGTACCCCCCCAAAGGTTCGGACTCCGGCTGCAAAACCTGAAGGAGGGTCTGGGTGGGCATCTATCCGCGGTGGCGGCTCAGGTGCGGGACGCAGGCCCCGCTCCTCCACTGGCTCACCCCACTTTGGTGGCAACTCTGGTGCAGGAACCCTCATCGACGACCCCGGACTGGGGACCCTCGTTGCGGGCCCCGGACTGGGCACCATCGCTGCGGGCCCCGGACTGGGCACCCTCGCTGCGGGCCCCGGACTGGGCACCCTCGCTGCGGGCCCCGGACTGGGCACCCTCGCTGCGGGCCCCGGATTGGGCACCCTCGCTGCGGGCCCCAGACTAGGCCCCCTCGCTGCGGGCCCCAAAACCTGAACCTATAGGGGAGGGTCTGGGTGGGCATCTAACTGTGATGGTGGCTCAGGTGCGGGACGCAGGCCCCGCAGGCCCCGCTCCTCCACTGGCTCACCCCACTTTGGTGGCACCTCCGGTGTAGGAACCCTCATTGCCGACCCCGGACTGGGGACCCTCGTTGCGGGCCCCGGACACACACACACACACACACTCTCTCTCTCTCTCTCTCTCTCTCTCTCTCTCTCTCTCTCTCTACCTATACTGCTGCATCTCTCTCTCTCTCTGCCTATGTGTTTAGTCTCTGTTTGCTTCGCCATGTTAGGCCAGCGTGGGGCCAGCGAGGGTTAATGGTCTCCTAAAGGCATGTTCCAGGCCAAGACAGTTAATTAGGAGGAGGTGATTGATGCCTGCCTGTGTGAAGTAAAGCATGGTGGGGGTATCTGCACTCCTGAGGCTTATGTATAGAGGTCACACTAATCAGAGCTTTGTTTAAACAACTGCCCACGATGTAGAGTAGTGGTTGGAGCCGCTGTATTACCGCATAATCAAGTTATGAAGAACAATCTTATCCTTGTATACCCTCCAGACATACTTGTGATGCACAAAAACTGTGCACGCTAGATTGTGAAAATGTTTTGAAGGACCTACTTCTGATAGTTCTAGTAAGCTAACAATACAACCTGTGTTATCATCATCATCATCTTTCTCAACCTGTTATTGCCAGTGCTAATTCCTGGTAACACATTCAGCTCTGTTCTGTGGTGTTGTGTTGGGGTACGGCTTGAGTCGTGGTGTTCTTTACCACAATTACATCCTCCAGTGAAGCAGACGAGGTAATCCCCTTTCCCACTGTCTCTGATTGTGTTTTATTGCACTCGTTTTCCATTTGGCCCCATCCCCCTTTCTGCTATCTGTTCAGTCATCTCCACACTTGGGAGAGAGATTCTCAAGTTCTCTCTCTCTCTCTCTCTCTCTGGGTGAACGCTGATTGCGGAGTGGACTGCACCACATGGACCTGTTTGGACTGCTGATTGAGAGACAGGGAGATTGTCTGGAGTGTGTGAGTGTATGTGTTGTGGAACTGTGGAACTCCATATCAAGCTATATCAAAATACAGCAAATGACTTCTTGTTTGCTATATGTGGCTACAGTGTCCATTTGTGTGTGTGTGTTTATGTTGGCTTGTGTTCGTAGGTGTATGTGTGTGTGTATGACAGGACAGGATTGATTGCCTGTGTGAGGCGTGTGTGTACCCTTAGGTAGCAGGAGGAGGTGGGGTGAAAATGTCAATGCAGGAGCAGGAGAACCTTTCTGACAGGACCATGAAGTTTCTCCTAGGTTCAGATCTAGGATCAGCTTCCCCTTGCCTAATCCTAACCTTAACCACAGTGGGGAATATGCAAAACTGTCTCCAGATCAGCGTCACACAGAGTCACAGCAGGGAACAGCCAATGAGCAGTCCCGGGGGGCTTCATTAGAGAGACACACACACACACACACACACAACCCCACACCATAATCTCTCTCAATGTCGTCTGCACCTCGGAGCCGGCTGCCAGTACGAGTCTGAAGGAATAAAATCATCACACCCACACAGCCAAAGGAAGAAGAACAACAAAGTTAGCGCTATTAACAAGTGTCTTCTAATTGGCTGTGAGTGCTGACAGACAGCCAAGGAGCGCCGTACAAGACGAGGAGCTTTTCTATAAATAAAATCCAACAGACTGGCTATGCCCCACAGTGCAGTGAGAGAAAGAGAGAGAGAACGAGTGATGAACATACACACACACCCATGCACGCACGCACACACACATACACACATATACGCACACATGATAGACAGACACAAACAAGTTCATAAATCAGAAGCTGAATAAATCGCAGGATCTTGGGGAGAGAGGATTATTATTTGTTTTGCCTCCTTCTTTCCTTCCTTTTGCTTGATCTTTCCCCAGCCTAAATGGGAAACGAGAGACTGAATAAAAAAATGCTTTTGATATCTCTTCCTCGCCGCACGATAAATACAATTGTCACAATCTGTCAACTGGCTGACTAGCCTCCCTCCCTCCAGTCATCCCCCCCACTCTCCAGATTGGAATCTGAAACCCATTTTCTTTGTTCCTCTCCTCACCAAGCCCAGGCCATGTCAGGTAGTCTTTACACGTCCCCCACTAACTCCTTCCTTCCCTCTCTCTCTCTCTCTCTCTCTCTCTCTCCCTCTCCATCTTTATCCCCTTGCCGTCTGCTGCGGACTCTGTTGAGAATTTGCCCAAATTACCTGTCATACTGGCAGCTACTTGTAAATAAGCCCGGGAAGTGTGTCGCTCTCCTCCTTCCCTTCCTCACTCTCCCTTCTCTCTCTCCACCGCCTTCTTTTCAATCCCTCATGTCTCCCTCCTCTCCCTCTGCTGCTTGTTTCTATCCCTCCCTCCATCCCTCTCTTCTTCTCTCCCCTAACAGCACGACTAACTGGAACGCCCAGGAAGTCTTTGCATTTCTTTCTCTGGGAGAGAATGAGTTTGTGCTGGCTCCACGGGAGATGTTTCAGGCAGGGAAACAGACCATTGACTACCTGTCATTTAGCCCTGCAGCATTAGAGAATTAGAAATGTATTTGGTCTGCTGGTCTGCAGCTCCTAACAGCTGGGGGAGGATGAATACAATGGAAGTAGTATGGGTGTATGGGACGTTTGATGTGTGTATGTACCAGGATTTATTTTATACACCTAGCTAAGTATGTCTGTGGATGACATGAGTAGGCGAGTAGCTATTTGTACTGGGATCTAGACATGTGTGTACTGTAGCAGTGTATGTGTGTGTGTGTGTGTGTGTGTGTGTGTGTGTGTGTGTGTGTGTGTGTGTGTGTGTGTGTGTGTGTGTGTGTGTGTGTCTGTGTCTGTGTCTGTGTCTGTGTCTGTGTATTCTGCCAGGTTTCTCATTGTGGGCGGGAGGTGTCTGTGGCAGGTCAGGGCCACGCTCTTAGTTCAATTTCTAGTTTGGAAGGTGTAATCATTTCTTTCCCAGGGGTTACAGCTACAAGGGCTGTGATTTGGAGTGAGGGAGGCAAGTGGATGAGCTTAGCTAAAACCTGTCCTGTTAACACTGTAAGGGTCCAGAGTCCACCCAGCGACCAGCCATCCTGTAAGATTTAACGAGTCTCCCCTTCCACCACCCCCCTCCCCATCCAAATCATAAGGCAATAGAGATGTGTCATCTTGATAAATGAGGAAGAGATCGTGGTTATTTCTGGCCTTTTTAAGGAGCCTTTGGGGAACAAACACTTCCTAATTCAAGGATGCCACATTTAAAATGTGACCCACTTCCTTCATCAAAGGCCCTCTCTCTCCGTCCATCGCCTTCCTCCATCCTCCTCCATCGTCACACTGATTTTAGGAGGACCGTCTGGGCTGAGCCGAAGCTGAAAACAACTGCCTTCGGCCAACAAACACCAGGCCTCATGGGTTCAAATACTATTTGTAATCTCTCAAATACTTGGAGTGCTAGTTGGGCGGAGTTTTCAGCAATTGGAACTTTTCTATTTGTTCAACCCGAACAGGCAAGTTTAATCAAGCACAGCCAAAATATTTCAAATGATTAGATATAGTATTTAAAACCAGGTTTGGCCGACAAACTTCTGTGAATCCTCCACCTTTCCACAATTGGAAACTCTGGCTGATTTTGAATTCTAAATGTTCAAGTTCAATTATCTGATCACTCATATTTCACGCTGTGCCAAGTCTTGTACTTCCGGCGCCGACAGAGATGGCCGCCTCGCTTCGCGTTCCTAGGAAACTATGCAGTTTTTTGTTTTTTTACGTGTTATTTCTTACACTAGTACCCCAGGTCATCTTAGGTTTCTTTACATACAGCCGACAAGAACTACTGAATATAAGATCAGCGTCAACTCACCATCAGTACGACCAAGAATACGTTTTTCGCGACGCGGATCCTGTGTCCTGCCTTACAACCAGTGTAACCGAGTGGATCACATGCAGCGACCAAAAAAAAAAACGACTCAGAAAAAGAGGGAAACGAAGCGGTCTTCTGGTCAGACTCCGGAGACGGGCACATCGTGCACCACTCCCTAGCATTCTTCTTGCCAATGTCCAGTCTATTGACAACAAGGTTGATGAAATCCGAGCAAGGGTAGCATTCCAGAGGGACATCAGAGACTGTAACGTTCTCTGCTTCACGGAAACATGGCTAACTGGAGAGACGCAATCCGAAGCGGTGCAGCCAGCGGGTTTCTCCACGCATCGCGCCGACAGAAACAAACATCTTTCTGGTAAGAAGAGGGGCGGGGGCGTATGTCTTATGGCCAACGTGACATGGTGTGATGAAAGAAACATACAGGAACTCAAATCCTTCTGTTCACCTGATTTAGAATTCCTCACAATCAAATGTAGACCGCATTATCTACCAAGAGAATTCTCTTCGATTATAATCACAGCCGTATATATCCCCCCCAAGCAGACACATCGATGGCTCTGAACGAACTTTATTTAACTCTCTGCAAACTGGAAACGATTTATCCGGAGGCTGCATTCATTGTAGCTGGGGATTTTAACAAGGCTAATCTGAAAACAAGACTCCCTAAATTTTATCAGCATATCGATTGCGCAACCAGGGGTGGAAAGACCCTGGATCATTGTTACTCTAACTTCCGCGACGCATATAAGGCCCTGCCCCGCCCCCTTTCGGAAAAGGTGACCACGACTCCATTTTGTTGATCCCTGCCTACAGACAGAAACTAAAACAAGAAGCTCCCACGCTGAGGTCTGTCCAACGCTGGTCCGACCAAGCTGACTCCACACTCCAAGACTGCTTCCATCACGTGGACTGGGAGATGTTTCGTATTGCGTCAGACAACAACATTGACGAATACGCTGATACGGTGTGCGAGTTCATTAGAACGTGCGTTGAAGATGTCGTTCCCATAGCAACGATTAAAACATTCCCTAACCAGAAACCGTGGATTGATGGCAGCATTCGTGTGAAACTGAAGGCACGAACCACTGCTTTTAATCAGGGCGAGGTGTCTGGTAACATGGCTGAATACAAACAGTGCAGCTATTCCCTCCGCAAGGCTATCAAACAAGCTAAGCGCCAGTACAGAGACAAAGTAGAATCTCAATTCAACGGCTCAGACACAAGAGGTATGTGGCAGGGTCTACAGTCAATCACGGACTACAGGAAGAAACCCAGCCCAGTCACGGACCAGGATGTCTTGCTCCCAGGCAGACTAAATAACTTTTTGCCCGCTTTGAGGACAATACAGTGCCACTGACACGGCCTGCAACGGAAACATGCGGTCTCTCCTTCACTGCAGCCGAAGTGAGTAAGACATTTAAACGTGTTAACCCTCGCAAGGCTGCAGGCCCAGACGGCATCCCCAGCCGCGCCCTCAGAGCATGCGCAGACCAGCTGGCCGGTGTGTTTACGGACATATTCAATCAATCCCTATACCAGTCTGCTGTTCCCACATGCTTCAAGAGGGCCACCATTGTTCCTGTTCCCAAGAAAGCTAAGGTAACTGAGCTAAACGACTACCGCCCGTAGCACTCACATCCGTCATCATGAAGTGCTTTGAGAGACTAGTCAAGGACCATATCACCTCCACCCTACCTGACACCCTTGACCCACTCCAATTTGCTTACCGCCCAAATAGGTCCACAGACGATGCAATCTCAACCACACTGCACACTGCCCTAACCCATCTGGACAAGAGGAATACCTATGTGAGAATGCTGTTCATCGACTACAGCTCGGCATTCAACACCATAGTACCCTCCAAGCTCGTCATCAAGCTCGAGACCCTGGGTCTCGACCCCGCCCTGTGCAACTGGGTACTGGACTTCCTGACGGGCCGCCCCCAGGTGGTGAGGGTAGGCAACAACATCTCCTCCCCGCTGATCCTCAACACTGGGGCCCCACAAGGGTGCGTTCTGAGCCCTCTCCTGTACTCCCTGTTCACCCACGACTGCGTGGCCATGCACGCCTCCAACTCAATCATCAAGTTTGCGGACGACACAACAGTGGTAGGCTTGATTACCAACAACGACGAGACGGCCTACAGGGAGGAGGTGAGGGCCCTCGGAGTGTGGTGCCAGGAAAATAACCTCACACTCAACGTCAACAAAACTAAGGAGATGATTGTGGACTTCAGGAAACAGCAGAGGGAACACCCCCCCATCCACATCGATGGAACAGTAGTGGAGAGGGTAGCAAGTTTTAAGTTCCTCGGCATACACATCACAGACAAACTGAATTGGTCCACTCACACAGACAGCATCGTGAGGAAGGCGCAGCAGCGCCTCTTCAACCTCAGGAGGCTGAAGAAATTCGGCTTGTCACCAAAAGCACTCACAAACTTCTACAGATGCACAATCGAGAGCATCCTGGCGGGCTGTATCACCGCCTGGTATGGCAACTGCACCGCCCTCAACCGTAAGGCTCTCCAGAGGGTAGTGAGGTCTGCACAACGCATCACCGGGGGCAAACTACCTGCCCTCCAGGACACCTACACCACCCGATGCTACAGGAAGGCAATAAAGATCATCAAGGACATCAACCACCCGAGCCACTGCCTGTTCACCCCGCTGCCATCCAGAAGGCGAGGTCAGTACAGGTGCATCAAAGCTGGGACCGAGAGACTGAAAAACAGCTTCTATCTCAAGGCCATCAGACTGTTAAACAGCCACCACTAACATTGAGTGGCTACTGCCAACACACTGTCAATGACACTGACTCTACTCCAGCCACTTTAATCATGGGAAATGATGTAAATATATCACTAGCCACTTTAAACAATGCTACCTTATATAATGTTACTTACCCTACATTGTTCATCTCATATGCATACGTTGATACTGTACTCTATATCATCGACTGCATCCTTATGTAATACATGTATCACTAGCCACTTTAACTATGCCACTTGGTTTACATACTTATCTCATATGTATATACTGTACTCGATATCATCTACTGTATCTTGCCTATGCTGCTCTGTACCATCACTCATTCATATATTCTTATGTACATATTCTTTATCCCCTTACACTGTGTATGACAGTAGTTTTTTTTGGAATTGTTAGTTAGATTACTTGCTCGTTATTACTGCATTGTCGGAACTAGAAGCACAAGCATTTCGCTACACTCGCATTAACATCTGCTAACCATGTGTATGTGACAAATAAAATTTGATTTGATTTGATTTGATTTGATTTTGTGTTCAGAATACCTACATTTCTTCATCAACTCTGCCTGATGGGCTAAGTGTGGGTACTGCAAGGGGGAGAAGTGCTGAAGGTTTGCGGAGATGATAGCACCTGTTAGCCAAAGCGAGCTCAATCATGGCAAGTCACGGATCAGCTCCCTGCATGATAGCCGTCGGCGCAGTGCAGAAAGGAAGGTATAAGGTAAGGTATGCACAGATGAGCTAGCTAACGCTAGGAGAGCTGGCACTACAGTAGGAAATGGCATGGTGTGTTGCTTCCTAATTGAAGTTAGCGCTAGCCTGCGGCTTCGGTAGCATGTGGCGAGAGAGGAGGAAAAAGAGAGGGAGCAAGGAGAAAAACAGGTGGAAGCAAGGGAAAAGAATCGTAACCTGGGGCATTTTATGTGGGTGTGTGTCCTTGTGGGTGTGATGTGTAAGCTTTCACATATTCACACTCCCTCACCTACACACTCGCATGCAATGTAGAGTCATATTGAGGCAGTTTGTGTGTGTGTGTGTGTGTGTGTGTGTGTGTGTGTGTGTGTGATGTGTGAAATTTCACACACACGTACACACTCTCCCTCACCTACACACAGTCTCTCACATATGTATAGTAGCCGAGGTAGCATTGCTCTAGAAGAAGACAAACAGTATAAATATTCTAGCCCTTAGCAGCTTTCATTAGCATACCTGTTGGTGGCAGCTAGGTACCTCTGGGCTATTACCATGTGTGTACTGCAGCTACTTTCATCCTCTCACTCTGCCCTCGAACACACATACAAACACACAGAGACAGACATGCACACAGTTTGCCCACTGGACTGTTTCTTACATGTGCAGCTTTGCTTTGCTTAGGATTTAAAAGTCAACGCAGCACTGGATTTAAAAGGCAACATGGGGTTGGAGGGATGCTGTTTATCCTTCAAAACACACACACACACACACAGATACACACCTGTGCAATGAGGTCAGTCGACCAGCCGATCCTATCTGATTTTGTTTTGCCTGGGCCGTTCTCAGATCTCTTTTTGGGGGCATGTGATATCTGCTTGTGCCCAGGTACCATGGGCATTAGTGCTGCTGTCCTTGTGGCTGCCAGTAGGGCCAGGCAGGCAGGGCCGGTGACAGGGGACTCTGGGCTCTGCAGCAGGCAGCTGAGTAGAGGAACCTTTGATCAGGGCCCGGCTCTGACTCCATCCACACAGCCTCACATTTACTCTGCTCTGGTCTGGCCACAGCACAGCCGGCTCTTTGTCATGGTGGGGGGGCATCAGGAAGATTGTCTTTAGCCTTCCCCCTCGCTAGCTTTTATGACCCAGACCCAGTGTCAGTCACAACCCGCCAAAAGCCTCTTTCAATCCTTGATCCTCACGCCGCTGGTTTTCGCCACAGAAAATAAACTGAAATATCCCCCAAATGCTTCCGATTAAATGTCATCCATGAAAATGGCATAAGGGAAAGAACAGGGGGGAGGAGAAAAACACTTAATCAGCGTGGCCTTGCCATTTCAGCGGAGGAATGAGGAACATGCTTTAGCTAATGAGGTCCCGTTGAAATTCCCTGCCATGCGATGTTGGCTTTTCATGGCTTGATTTCACATCCGTTTATCCGCCCCGAGCCGCAAATGGGCCCAGGAATGTATGCGTCATATAACGGCGACAGCTGCGCTATCAAAACAGGGAAGTGGGGGGTAGCAGACATTGGATGGGAAAAGAGATCATAAAGGAAGTGTATGGATTAGATCAATGTCAAGGCACTCTCCTCCCTGTGTGGAGTCAGTAGACTAGAGGTGTAACGGTAACCTGGTTTCAGAGCATTTCATATTATTCTGTAGGTAAATCCGAGACACTACTTTTAGGATAATACTGTATGACACGTTTTGTCCGTCATCCATTTCTTATGAATGGATGAATTACAATTTGTATGATATGTTACGATTTGCAAAATGTACAATATGTTACGTATTTGCGTAACATAAGATATGAAGCAAATTCCTGTTTGTGGATAACATTAGCTAGGTGGCAAATGCTAATGTTAGCTAGCTGGCTAAGCTAGGGGTTAGGGTTAAGGTTAGGGTTAGGTGAAGGGTTAGCTAAAATGGTTAATTTTACAGTTAGGGGAAGGGCCAGCTAACATGCTAAGTAGTTGCAAAGGAGAAAAAAATGTAGTAAGTACTTGAAAAGTTGCTAATTAGCATTTTTTAAAATGAGATTCGAACACGAAACCTTTGGGTTGCTAGACATTTGCATTATAAATAAATAAATAAAGGTAAAATAAATAAATACGTCCACCCACCCCGACCAACCGCCTTCCTTTAGTTTTTTTACCTTAAGTAACCTTCTGACCTATGTAACCATACCAAACGTAACATATCATACTAATTTGAGTGTCTTGGATTTACATGGACTATTTTATGTCTAGTCTATGAGACCAGGTTGGTAACAGAGATGGTGTAGTGATGCTCGCTCTTCAAAAAGTTTTGTTTGTGTCATTTATTTTCCACTTTTTTTGGAAGACGAGAAGTGTAATTGTTAGGGTGGATGTGACCAGCCTTGGCATCCTGTTTATGTTCACGCTCTGTTTCTTGGTGAATGCTTCTCCATTTTTTCCCTCTGTTCTTCAATGTACACAAGACACCGACACTAAGGCGGAGACAGGGAATGTATACAGCTTTCCATGGAGGTTGCATTGAGAAAGCTGATTGAATTCCCAAACCCATTTCCACTCCAAGACTATCTCGCCATTTCTTCATTCTCTTGCCAATTTCACTGTGTAACAAATCCAAAGCAAAAGATTGGAAGATTTGACCTTTTTTTTTTTTTTACTCAGTTATGGTAAAGATAAGCTTGTCGTTGTTTCGGCTGCAGGAGGAGAAACAAAAGTATGATTTGATTTGTTTTGCAAACTTCATTTGAAGTTTTATAAAGTGGACACGGACTGATATTGATTTCTGTAACGGTTCGTGGCCTTCTAAATGAGTGCATAATGCTTCCCCATGCTGCATTTACATTGGATTATTTGTGAATCCAGGAATAGGGATATTCATGTTGGCAGTGCAGTAAGACGTAGAGTAGATGGACATGCTCGGATTGGGACTGATTTAAAGGCTTTGAGCAAGAGGAACGTTAGCCTTTGGTTGAGTTGCCAACTAATGTGAATTCAATGTGAAATCAACAACATTATTTGCCATGTCATTGGATACAGGTTCAAATGTGGGTGAAAAAGAGATGAAATGTTGAGGACTTTTTGTAAATCCAAACAGTTTTCAATGTTGATTCGTTGATCTATTTTGGTTGAAATGACGTGGAAACAACATTGACTCAACCCGTTTTTGCCCAGTGGGACACTTCGTTAAGGGTATAACTGGTTGTGACAGCACTTTTAGTTAGCTAGCCTACAGTGGCGGTCGGTGCCGTTTAAGATGTGTGAGGACGATTATTATTTTTATGAGCGTGGCCTTACTTCTATTACAGCATATTGGATGACTGTCAGTCAAATTCCATTCACCCAGGTCAACGTAACGTAGATAGGTTTAGGCTACTACATGATACTAGAATATTTCCTATACCCATCATAAGATTGCTACAACCTAGCCAATGAATGAACGTTTACAACGTAGTTGCACAGGTCGAGAAAAATGTGAGTAATCAAGGTGACAGACATCGATACATTCAATACCGCCTTACACACTCTTGCCTGAATCTAGCTGTTCTGGGGTGTAATCATGAGTCCAAACAGAAGGAGAGTTTCTATTGGAAAATTCAGGTATGTCCATCCCGTTTACCTTGCTTCCGTTTAAGAAACGTTTTGCAACGGAATCAGCGGAATGAATACATCCCTGATCACCCGCACACACAGTTGACTTTCATAGCAACCAAATACAGCTTCATTACTTTGTTCGTTGTACAATTACTTCTCGGATCTACACACTCTCCTCCTCTCACCTTTTCTCTTCGCTTGTGGAATTCGGTGCACAACACAACAGCTGATCTGTGACCATGTCAAAAAACCTCTTCAAGCCAAACCTTCATACCATAACCGATAACCGCTAAACAGCCTATATCATTGTCACTGTAATAGCTAACGTCATAGTCAACATAGCTACTAGAACTAACACGTTAGTAAACCCACAATTCCTCTATTTTCTTTCTCTCGGCATTGTTGGGAAGGGCCTGACAGTAAAGATTACACTGTTCGTCCAAACATGTTGTTTACAAAGCATGTGACAAATACAATTTGATTTGACTTCAATCCAATCCATGTAATTTATTAGTTACACCGGTGGGCCCCAGTGGCAATAAATTCATAAAAACTAAAGCTTACCTTGACTAGGAAGAGTTGCAGTGTTGGCTAGCCTTAGCCAGTTAGCTAGCATTCTTCTCTATATGAGTCAGGTTGTTGAGTAGGCTAAATTAGCTGCAGCCATTAGCAAGCTAAGTAAATAAAAGGTAAACTAAGAACAAGAAAAAAATACAACTAAATATAGCTCTCTCTCTCTCTCTGCTGCTTCTCCTTAATTTGTTAAGAAATTAATTTGTTCAAAACTGTTCAACGATAGTCTTTCTCTCTCTTTGAGTCAACTACTCACCACACTTTATGCACTGCAGTGCTACAGTAGCTAGCTAGCTTATGCTTTCAGTACTAGATTCATTCTCTGATCCTTTGGATGGACAATATGTCAGTTCATGCTGCAAGAGTTCTGATAGGTTGGAGGACGTCTTCTGGAAGTTGTCGTAATTACTGTGTAAGTCTATAGGTTAGGCCGGAAAATAGCTGTCCTCCGGCTGTACCATGGTGCTAGCCTAAAGGGTCATGTTGAGGGTACTGTAGACCTTCGTTGCAAAACAGTGTGTTTTAGTCAGTTATTTGGTGACGTTGATATATTTAGTATAATTGTATGTAAAAATGTATGTTTCACAATTTAAAAAAAAAATGAAATTCACTGAGTAGGATGGTCCTCCCCTTCATCCTCTGAGGAGCCTCCACTGCTTGACATGAAGGATCACATCTTTTAGTCGGTCTGTTTTGGTCTCTCATATTTGTTTATGGGGCATCATATCTTTGATGATGTCCTACCTAGAACCGTAAAGAGTTATTTGGCTGGCCCTGTAGGAGAACCCTTTTTGGTTCCAGATAGAGGGTTCTACAGAGACAGCCAAACAACTCTTTACAAACCATTTCTTCTAAGAGTGTTCAGCTGCCAGGAGTAAGTGCAATGATTATCAGCCCTGCTTCTATTTTTTCCATTAGCTTAAATGATTAAATGACACACAAAAGCCATTCCATACAGTGTGATCTGATCCCTTTAGGATTAGCAATACGTTCTGTGGGAGACTGATGTGTGTCCACCTTACCCTGCCTGCCTGCCTGCCTGCCTGCCTGCCTGCCTGCCTGCCTGCCTGCCTGCCTGCCTGCCTGCCTGCCTGCCTGCCCTGCCTGCCTGCCTGCCTGCCTGCCTGCCTGCCTGCCTGCCTGCCTGCCTGCCTGCCTGCCTGCCTGCAGTGCTGAGGGGGCTGTCGATGTTCTGAGGAGAACGGCTCCTGTCCTGATGACTAGTCTCCAGTTTATTATTAGTAAGAAGTGAGTGGGTGGGAGAGCGAGATAAAGAGAGGGGAAGAGAGGAGATAGACAGAGTGGGGATAATAGGAGTGTTTGTCGGTGAGAGGGAGGGAGATGGAGATGGACACTAAAGTCATAGGGAGGGGAGGTGGAGAGGGAGGAGAGGGAGACCTGTAAATACAAGAAGTGTGAGAGGAACCACAAAGGGACAGGAAATAACATAGAAACTGAGAATGTAGAATCTGAAATGGAAGTAGGGAAGGATAATGATGAGAAGGTAGGAATGGTGGAGACAGAGACGTGTTCTGTATTGAGAGGATAGAGAGAGGGAGTGATACATTATTTGCTGGACAATTGATTTAGCGGGGAGGGAGAAAAAGGAGGGCGTCTGCGAATGAGAGAGAGAGAGAGAGATGGTGAGAAACAATGGATGATAAGAGGATGTTGACAGTAATGTTAGATATCTGAGTCATTGGTATTACCCCATTCACCGCGGTAGTTAACGGACCCAATGCATCTCCCTGACGTCGTAAACGGTTCATCTTGACAATGAAAACATCATCCATTTATATGTGTGACCTTAAAAGACTTGTGGAAGGCCTTCCGAATGGCGCAGCATCACTACAGCCTGTTTCACAACCAGCCGTGACCGGGAGTCCCATAGGGCGGCGCACAATTGGCCCAGCATTGTCCGGGTTGGGGGGGGTTGGCCGGGGGACTTTGCTTGTGGCGGCCCGGGCGCCTGCAGGCTGACTTCGGATGTCAGCCTGAACGGTGTTTCCTCCGACACATTGGTGCAGCTAGCTTCCGGGTTAAGCGAGCAGGTGTTAAGAAGCGTTAGCTTCCCAAGCCTGTTGGGGAGGTGCAGTGATGAGACAAGATCGTAATCATGAAATTTGGGAGAAAAAAGTGGTAAAAATGGCAAAAAATAATAAAACACTTGTGGTAATCCCTCAAGGGTCAGAGAGACTGATCTATTAGCTAAGTAATTGTTGGCCACAAATAATACTCATAGGAGAGGGAGAGAGAGAAAAAAATATGTATAGATTTACTGGAAGTTCTTCAGTGACAAATACTCACCATTACAAATGACTGCCTGGTGTGTTTCCCCCTCAAGTCACAAGGCTCTAGCAGAGGCAGACAGTTAGATACTGTGCTAAGAGGCAGACATGTTACCACAGGGGTTACAATTCTGCTTCATTCCCCCAGAGAGGACTTCGGTGTAACCTTGATCAAGGTGCACAGACTTCAGGCAGTCAGTAAACAACGACACGAGGCAGACATTTTGTGGAACAGAGGTCCCTCTCAATAAGGAAGTCAGCTAATCAACCTGACACATTATTATTACACAGATGGTAATCATGAGCATAAAGGACATAGAAGAAGACAAAGCGTTCCTAACTGAAAAGAGAAGTTATATATTTTTCCACTCAGACTGCCAGTCTGACGGTATCAGTCCTTGGCCTTGAGCTGTGTGTGTGTACGCGTACATGAATGTGTGCATGCGTGTGTGCTCTCTTTCACACACACACACACACACACACACACACACACACACACACACACACACACACACACACACACACACACACACACACACACACATACACACACACACTCTGAGGCCTGCAGCCATCCTTCAGGAGTCTGATATCTGATCGCCTGGATTGATCTGCCCAAGGAGAGCGTGACATTCAGCTCACATTCAGCTTGCCCAATGAGGCCACAGAGCAGTGAGTAGAGAGCTCCGATACAGGAAGTTCATTAAAGCCAGAATAATAACACACACAACAACAACACAAATAATTTAATCCAGCTGCTAGGTATCACATCGATTCCCAGCCCAGGATGTTCCTGCAGCGGAGCTCCCAAACTTCAGACTCTGGGGGGTTTCCCATTCAATGCTCCACATTGTGTCCTTCGGGAAATCTGTTCTGTCTCCAGACGAGACTGGGAGGCTTTTAGTAGGGCTCCAGGCAGCTCAGGTAGTGTCCTTGAATCCATTGATCTCTGAAGTATTTTTACTGTAAAGAGTACAGTATGTCTGCATTGACAAAAGACCACAAGTACAGTACATCTGTACTTCATGAACTTAAAGCACGTTATGAAATGCACGTCTTTCCTACACACGCCTATACTACGCACTTCTCAGTAGTTGGTATTCAGACTTACCTTATGCATGTGCATAATGAACTTTGCAGGCGGGGTTCCCTTGTGTGTGCTGAATACATTTAATTCAACCGCTGAAAACCCTCCCACTTGCTGGCCAACAGATTTTCTTGTGGAGTTTTCAGTCAATAGGGTTTTCAGTATGTTTATCCGTTTAAATACGGTGTACCTTTCATTAAAATTGTGTCTAATGACTCATTATAATACATTGAGAGAACGGGTTCTGAATGTAGGGATCGATGAAAAAAAGACATCTAAATATATGCATATTTGTCTCCATTTCAGCACCAACTGGTAGATGAAAAAAATACTGTGATCCTGTATATTATTTAGGCTAATTTTAGGGTTAGGAAAGTACAGTTGAACTCGGAAGTTTACATACACTTAGGTTGGAGTCATTAAAACTCCTTTTTCAACCACTCCACAAATGTCTTGTTAACAAACTATAGTTTGGCAAGTTGGTTAGGACATCTACTTTGTGCATGACACAAGTAATTGTTCCAACAATTGTTTACAGACAGATTATTTCACTTATAATTCACTGTATCACGATTCCAGTGGGTCAGAAGTTTACATACACTAAGTTGACTGTGCCTTTAAACAGCTTGGAAATTCCAGAAAATGATGTCATGGCTTTAGAAGCTTCTGATGGGCTAATTGACATCATTCGAGTCAATTGGAGGTGTACCTGTGGATGTATTTTAAGGCCTACCTTCAAACTCAGTGCCTCTTTGCTTGACATCATGGGAAAATCAAAAGAAATCAGCCAAGACCTCAGA
Source organism: Oncorhynchus tshawytscha (assembly GCF_018296145.1). NCBI lineage: Eukaryota > Metazoa > Chordata > Actinopteri > Salmoniformes > Salmonidae > Oncorhynchus > Oncorhynchus tshawytscha. The sequence goes on from NC_056431.1 coordinate 22,273,413, forward strand.
AAAAACTTGTAGACCTCCACAAGTCTGGTTCATCATTGGGAGCAATTTTCACAGGCCTGAAGGTACCACGTTCATCTGTACAAACAATAGTACGCACGTAATAACACCATGGGACACTCAGCCGTCATACTGCTTGTCACATTCTGACCTTAGTTCTTTTATTATGTCTTTGTTTTAGTATGGTCAGGGTGTGAGTTGGGTGGGTTGTCTATGTTGGGGCGGCAGGGTAGCCTAGTGGTTAGAGCGGTGGACTAGCAACCAGAAGGTTGCAAGTACAAACCCCCGAGCTGACAAGGTACAAATCTGTCGTTCTGCCCCTGAACAGGCAGTTAACCCACTGTTCCTAGGCCGGCATTGAAAATAAGAAATTGTTCTTAACTGACTTGCCTAGTTAAATAAAGGTAAACTAAAAATGTTCCTTTTTCTATGTTTTGGGATTTCTGTGTTTGGCCTGGTATGGTTCTCAATCAGAGGCAGCTGTTTATCGTTGTCCCTGATTGAGAACCATATTTAGGTAGCCTGGTTTCACTTTTGAGTGGTGGGTGATTATTTCCGTGTTAGTGTTTGTACCAGACGGAACTGTTTCGTTTGTTTCACTTTGTTATTTTGTATTTTGTAGTGTTCAGTTTGACTTATTAAAATGGACGCTTACCACTCTGCAAATTGGTCCGACCTCTCTTACTCCTCATCAGAAGGACAGGATGAACGTTACACCGCTCAGGAAGGAGACGCGTTCTGTCTCCTAGAGATAAACATGAACCGTGCGCCAGGCTTCAAGTTTAACCTGCTACAGTACATGTGGCCTGAGTTCCATAATGATTCACGTAGGTTACATGTCCTAAACTGTTACACAAAGTTAGCCTAATATGATCCACTAATGCTAGCGACCCTCAGGAACAACTAGACGGACACAACAGAGGATAGAAAGGTAAAGGGAATGGAATGGAATGATTCAAAATGTAGGCTAAAAAAGTGACAGTTCTAGACGTGCGTGGGTATGTATCATTTAACGTGATACAAATTGTTAAATAAAATGGAGAAAAACATGGGAGCAACTCTGCTGGTTCAGCCCTACAGAGGCCTATGTCTGGGTCTCTATATTTCGTCCACACAAATTATGAGGGCATACAACAACAAATCAGAATAACGGCACAGCTATATATAGCCAACTTCACTGTGGAAAACGGGCCGCAATACATGACCAGTTTCACATTAGTCTCCAGGGATCATAGGGATTCGAGCTCCACCCCGAAGGAATAGCGGGTGAATCGCACGTTTTTCTTATGCTGAAGTTCAAGGTCAGAATAGAGAGAGAAGTGCATGAAAAGGGAATTACGTACCATTTACGTGCTCTTAACTTGGGTCAGAATTCCCCCCCTAGGTCAATAGCCGATGTGGAATCGCTAGCTAGTTAGCGTTAGTATCATCCATCGTGCAATGACTTTTGTGGAGCGATAAGAAATGCTTTGTGAGTGTTGGTTTGCAAAAAGTCCCTGGTTTGCACCCAGTGAGGGACGTAGACAGGACATATTCTGTTAGATGTTCTACTTCAACTATCGATATATGTCTTTCATTACAAAGGGAAGACGCAATGGGAAACGATTTGCACTCTCAATTGATGTCCATTCCTACCACTTGATGCATAAATAATAGTATCCACAACTGCCATTTGGGGGGAATGTTATTTCTATTCAATCCACAAGGACTCATGTTCAGATATCTACCTATGATAGGTAATTGTCTTCTGGCAAGGTCTTATCGACATTAATTCCATTAACCAAAGAATAGCTGGCACGAGTTATCGTAAGCTTCAGTGTTCGCAGAGTACTGCCAGAAGTCACACTGGGGCTTCCCATGGATCAAGATCAGGAACCTTGGCAGTGCAAGATCCCACAAGACATCATTAGCATTATCTCAACCCCAGTCTGCTGCAGGGAAAACCACCCACTGTCCCCGGAACATCTTCAATAATTCCCACTCAAGAATCCCTTACAAATGGGCAACTAGGCCTATAGGCTGGTGATCATTGGAGGACAAAATAAGTCGGCTGGAGAATCAGAGAATGAGCGCTGATCTAAGATCAGTCCCCCCGTCTTATTTATTGTGATCTGAAAGGAAAAACTGATCTGAGATCAGCACCCATACACTAAGACTTGTTGTCAACCTGGGTCCAAAAGCATTGAGATGTAGAGATAAGTGATCTAAGTCTAAGGGATAGTTTGTTTTGGAGACCCACCGGTACTTATATATGCAGCAGAATTTTCTTGCGTTCGGTTTCCTTCTCCACCGACAGGGCTTGTCGTGGTCCCCCACTGTGGATTTGGCTGGTCTGGCCGGCAGCCATGAGCATACGTAGCTGTTACGGCTGTCTTTGATCATCATCTGTCAGTGGAGAGTCTCACACTTAACAGCACCTGGTTGCCTCACTCCTCCACACACACCTACAGTTTAGCGCTCTGCAGTGACTCATCCTTCCAAACTCCTCTAGCGATGCCTCCACTCCAAATGTTCACTCAGCAAACAAGGGAGCCATCTTTTTGTAGTAGTTCCAGAGGGAAAAGTTGTTTCCGTGCATTTGACTATCATGGTAGTAATGCAGTAGATATATAAAGGTGGAGATATAGCAGGGATCTCCAGTGTAAGATATACCTAGTTAGAAATGTAATGACCTAGGTTACTAGTCCCCACCAATGCCCCAGTCCAAAATAATACACAACACACTCATGTCATTTCCATAAAGCAGAGTTAAAGAAATGGTCTATTCTGGAATGATAATATGTGAAATCGATTTAGTTTGCTGCTTTGAGAGAGAACCAATAATAGGATGTAGTGTATGAGATAATGAAACTCGCAGTGAGGCTGACTTTGCACAATAACATAAGGTATGAGAGTGCAGGAGCGGGTTCTGCTTTGCCCAGTCAGTGAGATTTCTATACGTTTTGTTCACCTCAGCGATTAATTCCCACACACCAAGGGCCCAGACCAACCGCTCGGGTTTTCTTTCTTAATGAATGGATTTATTTGGTTAGGTCACACTCCATTCCCAGGCAACCATTATATAGGCCACACACGAATGCAGCCATAATACTTTATATGCTCATTAAACATGTCGTCTATACATTGGCGTTGGTGTTGGTTGTTAACACATGCAGTGGTTGTACTATATCCAAGGTTTTCTGCACCAAAAGCACTTCCATTACTTTCCCTTTCCAATTTGTTATTGGTAAACACAGCAAAATTGCATGAGTCAACAGCTTTCATTGGAAGGTAATTTGCATGAATTGCTTTTTGAACCCATATCCTCCCTCTTACAGTATGTTTAAGTCTGCACCATCTGGCCCTTGGTTCACGCTGTATCAAACTGTATATCAAGCTCTATCAAACTCCTCGTCTTCATTCTCCCACCGAGAACTGATGAATGTAATGAATTTCCATCTCAATGCAGCGGCTGCAGTATTGCTATAGAGCAGGCGCCTGAAATTTAGAGCCAATTACATGATATACCAGGGCACATTCCAGCTGCTGCGCTCCGAGTAAATCTTCAGAACAATTTGGTGGATGGACCGGCATCTGTTTTCATCGCACTTCTCTGACACTTGTCTTTCAGGGGTAAAATGTTATGAGTGTTTTGTTTTCCCGTAAAATAGGCCTACAATGCAACGCTCGCTAACAAAACATAGCTAACATAGCTGATTTTCATCACGTCCTTGAAATGGGCGTCTGCCAACCCCGAGAGCGATAATAAGATGTAGAACGTGCCGGTGAATTGTTTCTCTCCCCTCGTTTCCATTATCATAATCTTCAAAGCTGCTTGTCTTGTTCATTTTGCTCATGACCCTGGCAAGTAGGTCACCGAGGTCCTGGAAATAACTGCAAATAAGAGTGTCATCATTAAGGATCCCAAGCGTGTAGGAGTGATAGGACTGCAGAGGCTTCAGATATAAAAGGACAGAGAGCGGCCGTGGTAATGATCTCAACCAAATTCATGCTGTGCATTCTAATATCTAACTAAACGCTTGCTGGTCTCGTTTGGCTAGGGATGGTATGGACAACCTGCATAATCGGACTGCGTTTTAATGTTACGGACACATGTAGGGCAAATGTTACTGCGTGTTATATCAATTCATATTTCTGGTTTCTATGTTATTTGTGAGAACATTTGTGCTTACGTATATTTAGTGGTATTAAAACGTACACCAAGGCATATATGAAAAGTAGAAACAAGGTTTACAGATGTTATGCCAACATTAGTGGTATGCATGAATGTTTACACATGCTACACAAGCCGATTTTATTAGCAACGAGGCTCTGGCGCTGCGCTGTAGATACAGTATCTTTGCCAAGCCTCAGGCTTCAATGGGCGGGCTGCGTTGTTGCACGCTCCGAAGCTCACAGAGCCTCAAGGTGAACTAAGAGCAGCCAAATGTGGCCTAGATACTGTACTGAACCCTCCTTGTTCCCTGCACCTAGATTTCCTGTTTTAACCATTTTTTAACACAAGCAAATTTAATACTCTCCCAAACGCCTATCAACTTCCCTTGGCAACTGGGGTAGGAGATGAAACACACTGATATGCGAAAGAGCAACACATGTCAAGTATAACATATAGCTTGGGTTGGATGAAAAATCTCCTGGGTGGAAAAGTGCCCATGTGTCTTGTGTGTCCTTTAGGGTCCTTGCCTGTACCGTTCGCAAGATTCATTGTATGACGTTTTGGGATTAAGGGACACAGTGGGAGAAATAACACTGTTGGCTCTATTTTTTGTTGTTTGTCATACGGCAGAGAGTGTACATTTATATTTCTCACTGCAGAAAGCAAATAGCAATAGAAATAAAAAGCACAGTGTCAATTCAGGTGTGGTGCCACATGGGCTCGGATATAAATGACCAGAAAAAAGAACGGAAAGTGGTCTACAGCATTTTTTCAGTTGATATAAGTGTAATTAAACTCAATATTCACACAGAGACTAAAGTAACCAGCGTGAAATCATCCCCACCTAGCAGTGTGTCTAAGCGCCTGTCAGCTCTGTGCGGCGTTAGTGAGGGTTAACACTGCCGTCGCCAAGGCTGAGGCTCCATTTCATCTGGGCGCCACGGCTACATGCCGTTCCACCGCCGTCCCTCGCTCCTCTCATCCAGACTTATTGTTTTATTCTGTCGTGTATTCGCTTCACGGACGGCCTAAACTAATGTGATTTAAGCCACTTACATTTTTCATAGTGCACATTAGCGGTTTAGTCGTGCCTGAGCGGACCAGGTTAAGAGCTTTCTTCAAGGGCACTGCCACCACACTGCCACGCTCACCCATCATAGGACCCTCTCAGTCCCTCTTTGTGGGGTGGCTCGTTTTTGCACTGGCACCCCTTGATAGGTGTCTCAAAACCCATTTACTGGTGTGGATGGCCTGGTTCCACTTCAAAAAGGGCATTTGTCTTGTCAGCACATGACTTTGATACTGCAGTAGACAGTATGTCATGTTCTATTCATTGTAGGGCCCCACAAAGGCTGAGCTATGGTGTGAGAATAGTTATAGTCCCATACAGTATGGTGAATTACATCATGTCAAATCCAACTTAGGTCACCTTTGAATTCAGTGCGGAACGCAGGCTGTCAAGGTAGTGTATAAAGGTCCATGTATTTCCACCCTGTAAATGAAGTAGGACTTTAACATATGCAAAACAACATGTCAAATCCAAGGATACAGTAGTGTATGAAAAATATATTTACATGCATATTGCAAAATGCACAATTGTAGAGGATAGACACTTCCAAGTGTCAAACAAGTCCACTTACCAGTAAAGAGGGAAGTATGTGTCGGCATTGAGTGCTTCATTCTGGTACTGCAGTGTGTGTGTGTATATGTTAGCAGCATAGCACAGCCCTGACAACAAGCAGCAGGCTAAGACAACCCACTCATTCAACACACTGAGTTGTTGTCTTCACTGGAGAAAGCCCAGCCTAACCCTCACTTCATATTCAGAATTACATCATATTTTACCTTAAAGTCATATCTGACCGAGGCAAACCAAACTGAAATTCGTTCATCAAGGGCATGGCATCGACATTCTCCATGTGGAATTGAACTAGCGTATACTGTATGTTAGTTAGAAGACTTTTGCTCTAAGCCATGCTAGAGTTACAGCTACAACACTTCGTCGTGCATATGCCATGAGTTTACTGGCCTTCCTCCTCCTTCCTCTCTCCCTCCTCCCTCTTGGTCCATCACCCCATCACGGTGTCAGAGATGGAGGAGAGTGTTCTGGCTATAGAAACTCACATCGATCCACTCCCCGTAGTCCACACCCAAGCCTGCTGACTCCTGGCAGAAAAGGGAGGGAGACAAAAAAAGAGAAGAACCCTCAGCTTTTTTTTCTCTCCACCCCTCTGCCCCATGTCGTGTACCCTGTTTCCCCCCTCTTCTTCCCGTTGCTTTCAGAGTTTCAATTCTCCCCTTCCCTTTCCTTATCCCGTATCAGACATGACTGCTCCTCCTTTCCACCTTGCTGTTCAGCATTTTTGCACAATCCAATTTTTCCAATTTCCCTTCCCATCTCTCTCATTCTCGTCTCTGTCTCATCCATCTCATCCATTATTTCTTGCATCTGCTCCCTCCTCTTCCCTCTGTGTGTCCCTCCACTCTCCCCTCCCCTGCTGAGGCCACCACCGCACACACACCTCCCTCCCTAGCTCTTCCCCCTGCCGTCTTGCAGCCCATGGAGAGGGCTCAGTCTCAGAGGATTAGAGGCAGTTGATCAGGCTCTCTGAAGCTCTGGTTCCAGGTTTGGGGCTGGTAGCAAGAGGATTTACACCAGGCACTTAATAAGACACCATGTTTGGGTCCTCAAATGAGCCTGATGTCTGCATCTTACTCACATGGAGCCCCTGAACTGCTGGGCCCATATTCCCAAAGCATCCCAGAGTAACAGTAGAGTTTGCCCATTAGTGTCACATTGGTATGAAGAGATTCGGGAGACAGGCGCAGGAATGCGTAATAGCGTTTTTTATTAAGCCCAAATTACGATGTGCCGTGTAAAGGCACGGGGATGAAGACCAAACAAACACTATACAAAACACAGGAAAATGCAAAACAAAAAGAAATGAAATGCAAAACAAAAGAGCGAGGAGTACCTCAAATAAATAACACACGCGCACAATGATTAACACACAGGACGAGACCCGCAATCATCTGCGCAATCCACAATGGCACGAAAGCCCAAAACACACAGCACAGGTACTCACACGCATCAACGGACATAGTAACAATATTCAACCGCCTAATGAAACCAAAGGGCACATATAAACAAATACAATCAGTGGGAATAGGGGCCAGGTGTGCGCAATGAAAGTTCCGGTGGGATCCGTGACAATTAGCTCATAATTAGATGGCTGGGGGTACCTAATCCTAGATCAGCAGTTTGGCCCCCACTCCTACTATGAGATGAGAATATGGGCCCTCATTCTACATCCAGAGCAGACCACAATCACCACATCTCAGACCAGAGGAGAAACTATGTATGCATGGCACACATCCTGACGTGTATTACATATTTCCCCATCAATACGAATTAATCATCAAACACACATTCTATTGGACTTGAAGGGCATATTCAACCCCCACCTTACCCTCCGCTGATTGCAGCTATTGCCTGGTGTTTAACCAGTCATATACAAGGATGTGATTTAATATACACTGTATATTCAGCTTTCCATATGCAGAGTGAGGAATGTTATATATTCAGGTTTTCCATCATGCAGGTTTTCCATCATCTAATTTATAGAGAGCGTTTTCATCAAAGCATGTGTGTCAGTCGGCTCCTAGATCAATGAGCACGATGTCTGGTGATGTAGATTGATATCGGAGGACAAGGGAATCTGTAACAATCCCCTAGTATGCATGTGTTTACATTGATGTACGCATGCGCCCGCACGACTCCATTACATTTCCCTGCAATTCAACGTTCAACGTCAACTCCGATGTCAGCAGTATCATTCAAATAAATGAATCACCATATTGCCATGTCTTCTTACTCAGAGAAGGGACTACCTATTGGCAAAACATGTTGTGTGTGTGCGCGTGTACGTGCACTGTGGACCTCCTATTTTATTTTCGTTTCCCTTTATCGACCTCTACTGCTGAAGAACACACAATGAGAAATGGAGCTTTTATGGAGTCAAAAAATCTCTGTTTATTTACAAAAACAAAGGTCTGTGTTCCTCATTAAAGCTCAAAACGAACTCTTAATGAGTTAATTGGCCTGTTACGGCGATTGCTCCTAGGGCAGACAGAATGGTTTGGCTGTCATTCATCGGAAATCTACAAACAGAGATAGGAAGTCTACAAACAGAGATAGAAGGTCTACAAACAGAGATAGGTCTACAAACAGAGATAGGAGGTCTACAAACAGAGATAGGAAGTCTACAAACAGAGATAGGGGGTCTACAAACAGAGATAGGAAGTCTACAAACAGAGATAGGAAGTCTACAAACAGAGGTAGGAGGTCTACAAACAGAGATAGGAGGTCTACAAACAGAGATAGGAGTTCTACAAACAGAGATAGGAGGTCTACAAACGGAGATAGGAGGTCTACAAACAGAGATAGGAGGTCTACAAACAGAGGTCTACAAACAGAGATAGGAGGTCTACAAACAGAGATAGGAGGTCTACAAACAGAGATAGGAGGTCTACAAACAGAGATAGGAGGTCTACAAACAGAGAAACTACAAACAGATAGGAGGTCTACAAACAGAGATAGGAGGTCTACAAACAGAGATAGGAGGTCTACAAACAGAGATAGGAGGTCTACAAACAGAGATAGGAGGTCTACAAACGGAGATAGGAGGTCTACAAACAGAGATAGGAGGTCTACAAACAGAGATAGGAGGTCTACAAACAGAGATAGGAGGTCTACAAACAGAGATAGGAAGTCTACAAACAGAGATAGGCGGATTCAATTATGCTGAGCCGCAGGGCACTGGTTTATAATCCGTGATGTGAACAGTCCAAAGTGGTGACGGTGGAGCGTTCTTCTCAAACCGGACAGTAATCTGCATCGCTCGGTTATATTGTCAACAAGGCAGCGTAGTGCATCGTTCTGAAACATGCAACATCTCGTTTCTATAAAACATATGTTTTAATTTTCAAACTAGTTTTCATTGGGAAGGTAGATAAAGAGTTTTTTATGTGAAAACCCAGAATCCTACTCATTAATCCGCCTGCTTAATTGCAGCATTTTTGTTTTGAGCCGACTTCACCGTGGGCTTTGAACGGGGCACCTGGCTCACGCCCGGGACGCAGTCCGGATCCAACGCAAATGCAATCAACTTTCACCGGGTTCAAAATCCCCCACCATGGGTAGGGCCAGATAAACCAACCACCTCATAGAGAGAGAGCATGGTGGTGTCTGAACCTATCAGAGGGATGGCATCAAAGCAGGGCTCTGCATCTGAACCAATCAGAGGTAGGGAAAAGAAGGGAGGCTTGTGTCTGAACCAATCAGACAGAGGGAAAAGGAGTCGGCGGACACAGAGAGCGGACACCATAGATATAGAATCAGGGTACATTGGCTTGTATGGGGATAGCTGTTCTAGTCATTATTTTTCTATGGCAGCCACTCAAAGTGATGAAATAAATGTTGGCAGATCATTGGCTCATCGTCAGCTTGCCATCCTAGTGTTGGACTGAAGCAATCTTTCAGTCTGCCCTCAATCTCACACTGGAACACAGGTTGAGAGGTGACCTTTAATTAGCACCATGGCTTTAATTAATCAGTTATGAGGGGAACCGTAATGAGAACCAACCAACAGACAATCCAATCGTGTTCATTATGCATCAAAAGGGAAGAAAAACTGATAAGAGGGACTACCTGGAGTTGTCCAGTAAGAAATGCGTATTTCTGTTTTCTATCGCAAAATGTGACCTAATGAATACAACCCAGCTCATCATAACAACCAGGAGTGGGAGGTGCTGCTGATTCTATTACCGCTAAAGGTAGAAGAGGAACAGAACACGTTTTTTATATTCCCCCTCCCATCCTTCAACCTTCTCTTGCAGTCTATGTAGCGAAGCACTGCGAGGAATTCTGATTGAAGAAGAGGGATGGGGATTGATAGAAACTCGGAGCTCTGACTTGGAAAGGCTTGAGAGAGGTGTGCGTGTGGGGAAGTTTATTGGAACCCGTACAGGGTGTGTCTCAGGTTCGCGCCAAGCGTTTATTTCGTTAGGATGATTTAGGAAGTTGCCTCGTTAGTGGAGAGGATCAACTGCTTGGCTCAACCTCACTCAGTCCCGACAGGACACAGCGGTAGGTATCTTCTCCAGACCTCTTTTCACAAACTAAGAATAAAACTGAAGTGTTATGTTCTAGTTTTCTCTCACCTTCAGATGCTCCAGTCACACTGTTGACGGAGTGAGAGTAAGATATTGTGCCGTGATGGACTGGCCTGTAGACTGCAGTATTCCACTGAGGCACTGAGGGAAAAAACAAAAATGGATAATACCTGCCAGGGGGTGTTGTGTCCTAATGCTCTGTTTTTAGTGTGTGTGTGTGTGCCAGTGTGCATTCCTGGGCGTTGCGGGGGCGTTAATGGTGTGTTCTCATTGGCAGTGGACCCTGGCAGATCTCCCTCTCAAGGCTAAAATGTTTACACTTGACTAAAAGCAGTCCGCCCACACACGCCTGGCGTTCTCATAAGTGGCTGGCTCTGTTATACAAGCCGCATTCAGATAATACTAGCGCCTCCCCGGGATCGCTTATTGGCACAGACAGAATGCACAGATCTGTTTTACAGGGAAAGTTTTGCAAATGGTGTTACAAGGCGCACAAATTATCTACGAAATCTACGAAGTTGCACTGTGTTTTGTTTAATTGACTGTGAACCTATTGCTATGTACACGGCTCTGTTCAGCAGACAAGCCAAACGAGTCTACCGGGGAAGTTAAAAGTAACAACAAATTAGCGAATTCACAGGCATGTCAGGGTTTTGGGTTGAGGATGATTGGGGAATGATGGACCTAATAGTTGAAACACAAGCCGTTGTGATGGTCTAACACTAGTGCTTCCTCATTATCACACCCAGGTGCACTGTGGGTAATGATTTATTATCTTGTACTCCATATTCTGCTTCCCCATATCAACAGTCTGTCTGTATCTATTTGAAAACCCCCAAACAGCTAATTAGAATGTATGCTCTAACACATTCTGCATCCTGTTGGATCCTATCACATTATTCGGTTGTGCAATTGCATAAATAAATGCGAGAAGAGTGCACTGCGATGTACTTGACAGTTTTATATATAGTGCCATGCTTTTGAGAGAAATTAGTTCTACCGCATGAGAGTGCTGAGGGGGGAAGAGAGAAAGAATGAGGGAAAGTAGAACATACCTCATGAGTCACTGCAGATTTCTTCCCCTTTTTTTATTTGTCTGTTTCCCCAGTCAGTGACTGTCCCTAGTCCCAAATGGCCCCCTATTCCCTATATAGTGCAGTACTTTTGACCATGGCCCATATGGCTCTGGTCAAAAGTAAAGCACAATACACGGAATAGGGTGCCCTTTGGGACTCCGCCCAGAGTCTCTCCTCTTCCCGTAAGGGGTCGGAAAGGGACCAGTGATGTGGAGTGTTGCTAGAGTCACAGATCACTGGGTTTAATTGTCCCTGATGGTTGGCACCGAGGGCCACTCTGTGAGGCTCGGCTTGGCCAGACTCAGCTTGGCTTGGTCAGTGTGTGTGTTTGTGTTTGTGTGTGTGTGTGTGGGGGGGTCTGTGTGTGAGAGAGCATGTTGTGTGTGTGGAGACTGTGTGTATGAGAGAGAGAGATATTGCAAGAGAGAGAGAGAACGGGGAGGGGGATTGAGAGAGATGGTGACATAAAGAGCCGTCTTTCCCACACGCTTCCCCCATCTTCTCTCATCCCATCAAATGAACATCACATTGCCACTCTCATAGCATCAAAACACATCTTGAATTATGGAAAGTTCAACTGTATTGGTCTGCTGACTTAAAGAGAAATCTTGTCACATTTGAAGTTAAGTTGACCCTAACCCTGCAAGTTGATTTGTGAAGTGCAATCACACTCTAGCACTCGCTCCGCAGCTGTCACTCATGTTGACAGTTTTTTCATATCCTCATACTGAGCGGCGGTCCAGCATGCATTTTTATGTTTCCATCAAATGTAAATGAGTTGCACTGACACCCCTGAACGACTGTGGAAAGTTTAACAAAAGCCCAGAGACCCTGCGGGGGAGGCTCTAACCAGAGCTTGCCCACTTTAGACAGCAGGGGCCAAAACCTCGGCCTCTGTTGCATGCTTTTGGGAAGCTGTAAGTGGGCCAAAGCTATTCAGATAATTAGCAAATGAAGTGGTTGCATAATGGAAGTCAGAGAGCTCGGTGGTTGTCGCCCCCCTCAGTAGCGACCTGATACTGACAGACATGCATTTAATAACAGTAATTAAGCATGTCTCCTTCATTCACTGTGACAGGGTTCATTCCCTCATAGCAAGTGTTGTTGTTGATTGTATGTTGAGCCCGTATCGTTGCTGAGCAGTGAGCACCATTCACACGGCTATAGGGTTGCATACCAATTTGTCACTGTAATACAGCTGGATACCTTTCTATTTAGGCCAATCATAGCCAGTGTTTTTGCTCTGAGCAATTCACCACCTGGCATCTCAGTCTAATATCTGTTGTTCCTCCATCAGCTTGCCTCGCACCGTGCCAGAGATTCATTGGAACATCTACCAAGCCCAAATGAGCACCATGGGACAGCGGGAAAGGGCGAGTAAACTATAAGAAAATTGACTTTCAAAGATTTCCCAGTCGATTCCATGTGCTGATATGGAACCTGGAATCGCTGGGCTTGTGTGGAATTGGATCAGTCACTTCGAATTGCTTGCTGCAATTCCCCAGGGAGCAACAAGCGACCGAGGACGGGTGGGCTTAGGAGTGATCAGCCAGGAAACAGGTAGCATCAGAGACAGCGGCTCTAACCTAACACCGGCTTTGATGGATGAGGCGCTAGCCTTTGCTAATGCTAACCCTTGGCAGTAGGCTAATGCTAGCCCTGCGTGTCCTCTGGCATGTCAGATTAGGAACGAGAACAAAAGGCGACACGGCTCCGGTTAAAGGAGGGAACACAGAGGAGGGAGCGACAACGCGGGTTGCTCTGCCCAAACCTCTCATAAATCCAGGTCTGCAGTAGATCAATGTCCCCGTCTGGTGGGTGCATGCGTAATAAGTCACCGCTGATCTGCGTGGCAGGTCTGCTAACATGCTTGAACGGGCCTAATTAAAAGGATCACTGTAAATCATTTCCGGGTGGACGACGCCTGCCGGACGAAGAAGCCCGTCCAACACGCTCTGACCTTTAGCCTGCCAGCCAAATCTCCATCTGCACTCGTCATGTAGACCCACTGGCCCACAGCGTTGTGGCATACAGTATGAAGTCTCTGACGGCTCTCCGTGCGAATGCCAGGGACAGCCAGGGAATGAGCATGAAGCGGTCTTTGTTCCTTGTAGCTTCCTGTGTGTGGCAAGACGTCAGAAGCACTAAAGCCATGCTGTCCCCCCAGAAGCCTTGGTAGCTCAGGGTTGAGGGCTGATATTGGTGGGATTTCATTTTGTGTGTAATATTGGTAGGAAAAAAACATTCCAGTCATTTCAGAAACACTTATCTCTTTAGAGGGATGGGGGGAAAAAAGGTGGTGCGGCTGCCACTGTTGTTCTACTCCCCTTTTCCCCCATCCCCACCAGAAGCACTTTGGAAAGGAATCAAACTGGAACAAAGAGGCAACAGGGACTAACAACAGAGTGAAATGAAATCTGCTGATCTAATCAGGATTCCACGCCTGAATCGAGTCGTGCTGGTCTATGCCGAGTTGCGTACCTCCGAGGCGGCCGTTGGTGGCTAACACTTTGGTGCTGACAACCAGACGACGATGGCTCGCCGACCCATCTCCCCCGTTAGAAAACGGATGGTTTAGGTGGTTTAGGGGCGAACTCCTTTCGGTAGTTTTTAATTATCCACTCATTAGGAACCGGTGGTAAAAGCAAACAGAACAGCCGGTGTGAGTTATTATCCAAATAACGAGTTGAATTTGGTAATTAAGTCCTGAGGTAGAGTGCAAATGAGCAAATCCAGCCGGAGTCTCGGAGGAGCTATGGCCACACCTGGCGGAGGCTAACCGCTAACCTTCTCCATCAAGCCACCGTGGAGCAAGAGCCCCCTATGGTGGCAGAACAGGCCTCCCACAGCTGCACAGTTGAGTGAAATCCAGGCACTGGAGGACCAATTTAGAGCCAAGATGGAGGGAGGAGGAGGAGGGGGTTTGGCAAATATAGCTTGCAGCGTGCATGAAACACTTGATAATGTCTTGCCAGACTCACTCAACTGATCTCATCATGAAATCCTGCTAGAGAAAATGAGCGCCCGGTGTGCGATGGCAAGGGCAGTGTGATGCCTTTAAAATATGCATCTGGTAACAAGGAGGGGAGGGAAATAAAGGACGAAACATCCACAGGTTGTCATCCTCCAGGGAAATCATGGCTCCTTCATGCAGTAAGGAGGGCCATCATTGGTTAAAGACCAACCCGGTGTGAACATGCCAGTGAAGCAAGCCTGGTTGCTTAGGCGAACAGGGGGCTTTGATTTTAATCTCCTTCAATGTCAGAAAGATTTTTGACAGTTGATGGGAGATATACGGTGGACTATGTACCATTTAACACTGCTGACACACTCCCTGATGCACCGTGGCTGTCTGACTTACACACTGACTCACCGGGAAGGCTGACTGACACAACGACTCACCTCTACAAGGAATCTCATTACAGGAAGAAGAGGGAGTAAGAGAAGAAACCTACAAGGTTTGCCCAGAGTGTTGTCCTGGATCCCAAAGCCAAAGAGGCAAGGAAGCAAAAAGAAAAGACAGACGGGAAAGAGGTCCTAGAGACCAGTCCTGCCTGAGAGAGATGAATGGAATGCGATAAAATCTAGAGCGGGCAACATCATCAATGGTAGGCAAGGCCTGGTCTCTATGGCGCAGAGGGGGTGTGTTTATCTTTCTCAGATCAATAGATCCCTACATTGATGCCCTGAAAGACACTATATGAGGTTTACTGGACAGCCGCCCTGGTGTCACTCCAACTGTTCCTACGTCTCCCTCTTTCTCTTTCTCCTACTTCCTCTCTCCTCTCACCCTTTCTCTTTATCAACTCTCTTCTCACCCACTTGACTTTCCACCTCTTTTTCTCTCTCCCTGTCTTCCCATCTCTTTCTCTCTCCCTTCTCTCTCTGTCTCTCCCACCATCTCTCTCTCTCTCTCAGTAGGCCAGCTGTATGACGGGCCAGGGGGGATAAGGGGTCGTCAGCTTCTCTCCAGATGGTTGGCTGAGCAACAGCTGCCAGAGGGCTGTGGAGGCGGGAGGCAGAGGCGAGGGTGTACCAGGAAGAATGATTACAATTTTGTGAGGCGCCCAGGTGAAAACGGGGAACACACACAAAATATAATCAGTTGTTCGAGTGTGCCGTAGTGTGGCTGGAGTGTTGCCTCAGTGATTCTGTAGTCTGCCAGAGTTAGTGTGTTGGCGTGTTGCTTCCAGCCTACAGTGGTGTAGAGGTGGATAGGGAATGGGACTTCTGGTTGGAGAGTGGCGTGTGTGTGTGTGTGTGTGTGTGTGTGTGTGTGTGTGTGTGTGTGTGTGTGTGTGTGTGTGTGTGTGTGTGGCTCCCAGAAGACATCCATGCCGTATGAGCCCGGAGCAAGGTATCTCACTGGGAGGTTAGTTTTGAATATGCAGATGTACCAGTGATCTAAAGTGTGAGCAATGTGATTGGTTCAGGTTAAGCAGACACCTTATGCAACAACTGTATTACAAATAGGGACGCCTACGTCCCCATAAAACCCCTGTCTCTACCAATTATGACTCATATGTCATATGATTTCCATCCAATTATGTGATGTAACCCTAATTACTCGCTCTGCCTGTGCCCCGAATGGCACGCTATTCCTTATATAGAGCACTAATTTTGACCAGGGCTCATAGGGCTCAGGTCAAAAGTAGTGCACTATATAGGAATAGGGTGCCATTCGGGATGCATCCATAGTCTGGTACCATATTCTTTTGGTCTAGCAGAGCTTGGTCACAGTGATGGCCTGTGTCTGGGTATTTATTGAGTGACTCAGAGAGAGGAGGGAGGGAGATGCTGGGTAGAAAATGGATAGTCACAATGGACCCCACTCAATAATAAAAAATACAAAAATTGCCTGGTGGCTGCAAAACTGTATGTCCCTGAAATTGGTAGGTTATTACGGTAATTCTCTCACTCTGTTCAGAACAGACATCTAACAGAATGCTCTATAGGCACTCTATCTTGTCTGGCAGCCTAAAGCATGGGACTTCTCAGCCGTTTAACACATGTGCACGCTCATGCACACACGCTCACATTCTCACACGCTCTCCTCTTTCACCCCATTCAACTCCCGACCCCCTCCGTCTCACCTATAATCTCACCCCCACCAAAATGTTTGCATTCGTGTCCAGCAAAAGGACTTACCTGGTAAGCCATTTTGTTGTATTTTTGTCATGGTTGTCCAGCACCCCTTCTAATTTTCTTTGTTTGCCGTAGTGCAGGCATACCTGAACCGGTTTGTTTGGTGTAGCGCAGGCATACCTGAACCGGTTTGTTTGGTGTAGCGCAGGCATACCTGAACCGGTTTGTTTGGTGTAGCGCAGGCATACCTGAACCGGTTTGTTTGCTGTAGCGCAGGCATACCTGAACCGGTTTGTTTGGTGTAGCGCAGGCATACCTGAACCGGTTTGTTTGATGTAGCGCAGGCATACCTGAACCGGTTTGTTTGCTGTAGCGCAGGCATACCTGAACCGGTTTGTTTGCTGTAGCGCAGGCATACCTGAACCGGTTTGTTTGGTGTAGCGCAGGCATACCTGAACCGGTTTGTTTGCTGTAGCGCAGGCATACCTGAAAGCGCAGGTACCTTGGTTTGTTTGCTGTAGCGCAGGCATACCTGAACCGGTTTGTTTGGTGTAGCGCAGGCATACCTGAACCGGTTTGTTTGGTGTCACTTCTCTCAAAACCCTCCCCCTCCTTCTATAGAACCTCCCCCCTCTTCAATTCCCCCATCAGCTCCCCCTATCTACTTCAAACAAGGCCTGTTTTCTTTCGCCGTTCGGTAGGAAAGGCAGAGTAGGCCATCGAAGGGCTCTGGGGGCCTTGTAAGGAGAGGAGGCGGATAAAGAAAGAGAGGGGTGGAGAGAGGGGAAGGAGAGATGGAGTGTCCCTGTGCATGACAATGAGGAGACCATTCAATTAGCGGCAGTTTACGGCCCCTGATGTTGATTACCCAAGACAGGCCGGTGAGCCCCAGCTTTTCACTGATTAAACGGAAGAGAGGAGCAGGGGGATGAGACAGAGACGCTGGAAGTATTGGTTCCAGGTATTAGAATCTCCTCCTGTTTAATAAACGAGGGAGGAGAAGGAGGATAGGAAAGAGAAAGGAGGTCACTGTGTTCTTGGAAGGCGAAAGGCTTGGAAGGCCCCCCCCTTGTGTACTGTCACCCTCAATGTTCAGGTAATTGGACCATATAAATGGGGGAAAAAGACCCTTTCTTTTCATTCTATTTCTCTGTATAGGACAGGTAGAGGGCAAGTGCATCCATATGGCAGTGTATGTTTTCGGAGCCTGTGTAGAAATAGAGGTTATTCCATGTAATTAATGATGTTTAGAGATGTGATTATGTGACGGTTCCCCTTGACGGGACGTGATCGGGAGAGACTACTTCCAATGTTCCGTGCCACTTAACCAAATATGTCACTGGATGACAGTCCGGGTATGTGACTGCGTCACAGCTGCTGGATCCTGATTCAAGAGGGACACAGCCCGCTGCTTTGTGACCGCCATTCATCAATGTGACACTCCTCTTATTTATGTAGCCCGCCTAATGAGTTATCTATCTATTCACTTTTAGATGTTAAGCCCCCCATATGGGGAACTTTGAGCGGTTCTGGACCAGCTCCGACTGACATTTTGGTGTACAAAGCGTTCTGTAAACGCCGTAAACCAATACCACTTTCTCTTGGTCACAGATGGACAACGTCACGTTGTGCTTAAAACTGAATTGTAACGAGTCTGCACCGATTTGAATGGTGTTTCTGCGGCGCTCATTGGACGTTTAGGAGAAAATCCCCTGTCGCCAGTTATATGAAATAGTGACAATATTGTACGGTCACTAAGTATGCTCATGCTTAATTTACAGTTGTAAGAAATGTGAAATCTTATAGTAAGTCATTTATAATTTGATTGTTACTCTATTTAGAAAGCAATTAAAAAAATATATATATATATATATATATATATATATATATTTTTACCAGAAAGGTGTGTTCCAGTCTTTTCTAAAACTATGCAACGTTAACAGTTATTGTTTGTTCCCATCTCGGGAAAAATGATTATGTTTGGGTATGTTTATTTAGGCAGAAACCAAAATGTTGCCCTACCATTCAACTTAAAGCTGCAATATTTCACTTTTGGGGGACCCGACCTGTAATCTCATTGAAAGCAAGTCTAAGAAGTGGTATATATGTTCTATGTGCGCCATTTCTATGCTTCCCGTTCTTAAGTTTCATTTTTGAGTATTTTACTTTCGTTTTTTTTACAACAGCTTTTAAAAACTGAAAATACATTTTTTTTTTGTTATGGAAAAAATACTGTAATTCACTGCAGTTTAGATGGTACAATGATCCTCTACATCATACTTGCTTGTGTTGTCACATGAACTGAAATGAGGCAAACTGTTAGAATCTTCGTCTTCTTCTTCTTCCAAGTATGGAGTATTAGTTGCCGTTCTTATTTAGGCTCTGCCAGTGAGTGCAGCGCTATCAGAAGCCCTAAAACACTGCCGGTTGGCAGTGTAAATACTAGAAAGCTGGAACACTGTTATCTCATTTAGAGATCTGCATAATAAGTTAAGAGACATCAAACAGAGGCAGGTAAAATCGGTCAGAGGTGTGTGTGTGTGGGTGGGTGTGTTCATACTTGTTTGTGTGTGTGTGTCTCCTCTCCTGTTTTCCTACCTATCACTCAAGGCGACACTGTCGTCAAAAGCCGAGCGGCATAATTGCAGGCACACAAAAAATAAACACTGACATTAGCTGGCAAAGGCCAGTCACTAGCAGAGTATGCTAAAAAGAAATGTGACAGACAGCTTGGACGTCAAGTATGGGGGAGTGAGGAAACAACGTAGGGAGGAAAGGAGGGAGGGTGTGAAGAAACAGAGAGGGGCCAGCACAAGCACACAGCGTTTTTAATCACATCATTCTCCAGCTCTGCCACAGCCTGCGTGTTGGAGTTGTTTGTTTCGCCTTTAATAATTCATCCAAAGCCACTGACCCACTCAATTAAATCCCAGACGATTCTGTCGGCAGCGCCTTCAACAATTCTTTCTTCCCTGAGAAAAAAGGGGAAGCAAATGAATAAATATTACAATTTCAATATTCAAACA
Organism: Oncorhynchus tshawytscha; assembly: GCF_018296145.1. Classification (NCBI taxonomy): domain Eukaryota; kingdom Metazoa; phylum Chordata; class Actinopteri; order Salmoniformes; family Salmonidae; genus Oncorhynchus; species Oncorhynchus tshawytscha. The sequence goes on from NC_056431.1 coordinate 22,292,927, forward strand.
GTTGCGGGGAAGGATAAACAAGCCGAGGGAATCGCTAAATATGATTGCCTCGGTAATTTAAGAAGGGAAGGCGAGAAAGGAGGAGAAGAAAGGAGGAGGAATGGTCGGGGGAAGGTGCTAGTCATATCTGAAATGCGTTCGCGACAAGATTACAGAGAAGAAAACAGAAGCGGATTAGAGAGGGGTGGGGTGGAGAGGCAGGGTGGAGGAGGAGAGGAGGGGCGAAATCAGATGAGGTCACAGAGGCTTGGGGCTGCAGACCGCTGTGCCCTCACTGCTGAGGGTCTGACAACTCTGGGGGAGGAAGATGTGTGCGTGTGTTTACTAAGATGTGTTTGTGTATGTGAGGTTGCATAGATGTGTACTGAACGTGCATAGGATAATGTATGTGTGTGTTTAAATATGTGTACTGTGTGTGTGTGTGTGTGTGTGTGTGTGTGTGTGTTCATGTGTACAAATGTGTCCAGATGTGTGTCTGCCTCTGCGCACATGCAGGCAGGCGTGTGTGTGAGTAGATATGAACCTTCTCACCAATCATCCCAACCCATCTTCCCAATCATCCTCACCCATCTCCCCTGTCCCTGATGGTGCTGGGCAGGTGCTCCAGTCTTGATGGGGGCCACATCCTTCTGCTCCCTGGGCTCTGAAGGCTGTATTTTGGTTCACTGCCTATGAACTCCTCATTCAGTCAAGGAGACACAGGCGATGGAAGAAGACTGTTGAGGTGTGAGTGAATGCGGGGGCGGGTATCCAAGGATAGTAAAACAAGGTAAATTCAGACAAGTGGGGACATTTCGCCGGTCCCCACAAGGAAAAAGGCCATTTTTGTCTCAGAGGTTAGGTTTAGGCTTACAATTAAGGTTAGGGTTATAATTAGGGTTAGGGGTTTGGGTGTTAGAACTAGGGTTAAGGTTCGGGTTAGGAAAAATATGATTTTGAATGGGAATAAATTGTTTGGTCCCCACAAAGATGGTAAAACAAATGTGTGTGTGCGTGAGTGTTTGTTTGTGTGTGTGTGAATATTGGCACTGGTAATGGCAAGGTAGGGGTAAGATCAATTGCACTGCCACCGAGGCTGGAACAAAGAGCTCCAGCCCTCTGTGTTGATGTGGTGGAAATTGCATCTTCAAGGAAACATGCTTGATGCGATTGTGTGATCAATAAAGAATAGGGGAGAGAAGGGGGCTCCTAGGGCTGGTGGGACTGTGGGGCTGGGGTTGAATGAGAATGGACATCACTCGGGCTGCTCCTCCCTAACCTTTCCTGATGTTCTAATAAAACATGTCACCTCACGGCAGAGGGCGAGCTGGGGTCTTAAATAGAGCCAGTGTTGGGGAGTAACTAATTACATGTAATCAGTTACATGTAATATGATTACATTTTTTTTTGTAAACAGTTATGTTACCAGAAAAAATATTGTAATCAGATTACAGTAACTTTTGAAAAACTAGATTAGTACTTTTAAATCCAGAAAAGATCTTTGCAAAAACATACATTATTACAGCTTTTTGTTTTCTCAATGACATTCAATTCAGCATTGAAAAAAGGTGCAAGTTTAAGTTTGTTGAGCAAGTCAGAGACCAGTATGTTGACACCCCAAATACATGCTGTTTTGGTTGTTGTTGTTTTTTTTCTTAGTGACATCATATTTTTTGGCTTTTAACCAGTTGCGACGAGCAAACCCGTATCCGGTGCCTCAAAGGCATTAGCATAACGCAACGGACATAAATACCCCTATAAACTTTTCCTATTCATGAAAATTGCAAATTAAATGAAATAAATATTCAAACACAAGCTTAGCCTTTTGTTAACAACACTGTCATCTCAGATTTTCAAAATATGCGTTACAGCCAACGCTAGACAAGCATTTGTGTAAGTTTATCATGGCATAATGCTATGCTAGGCTCTGCTGGCAGCAGGCAACATTTTCACGAAAATAAGAAAAGCAACCAAATTAAATCATTTACCTTTGAAGAACTTCAGATGCTTTCACTCAGGAGACTCCCAGTTAGATAGCAAATGTTCCTTTTTTCCAAAAATATTATTTTTGTAGGCGAAAAAGCTCCTGTTTCTTCACCATGCTTGGCTGAGAAACCGACCGAAAAATGCTACAACTATAACGCCAAACTTTTTTCAAAATTAGCTACATAATATCGACAGAAACACGGCAAACGTTGTTTAGGATCCATCCTCAAGGTGTTTTTAACAAATATATTCGATAATATATCCGTCGAGGCAGTTGGTTTCTCATAAGAAGCGATTGGAAAAATGGCTACCTCAGTATTTTACGCAAGCTTTTCTGCGGAAGACACCATGTGACCACATGCCATATATGGTCCTTTACAGCCATTCTTCAAGGGAAATGCCCAAAAAGACGTCACAATGCTGTAGACACCTTGGGGAAAACGTGGAAAACGTAAGCTCATTTGTAGCTCATTCACAGCCATATAAGGAGTCATTGGCATGAAGCGGTTTCAAAAAATGTGGCACTTCCCGGTTGGATTTTTATCTGGGTTTCACCTGTAACATCAGTTCTGTTGCACTCACAGACAATATCTTTGCAGTTTTGGAAACGTCAGTATCTTCGAGTATCTTTTCGTGACAAAATATCTTGTTTAAAACGGGAATGTTTTTCATCCAAAAATTAAAATAGCGCCCCCTAAATCCAACTGGTTAACTCTGATTTATCTAGCTATGTAAACTCATTTAGATATAGCATGATAAAATGAGCGTCCCAAGTTCCCATGAGATACTAAGAATTTGCACACTCACAGATACGGAGCCGCAGAAAGATCCAGTCATGGATAAGGAGATTCTCCCTATTAATACAATAGTCAAAGGTTTATTATTTGGTCCCATATTACTTGTTGGATGCATTTGCAGTTAATTTTGATTGTGTTTCAGATTATTTTGTGCCCAATAGAAATTAATGGTAAACATACTCAGCAAAAAAATAAATGTAATCTCACTGTCAACTGCGTTTATTTTCAGCAAACTTAACCTGTGTAAATATTTGTATGAACATAACAAGATTCAACAACTGAGACATAAATTGCCCTCACCCTCCGATCCAACAGGTCCCAGACGTGCTCAATGGGATTGAGATGCGGGCTCTTCGCTGGCCATGGCAGAACACTGACATTCCTGTCTTGTAGGATATCATGCACAGAACGAGCAGTATGGCTGATGGCATTGTCATGCTGGAGGGTCATGTCAGGATGAGCCTGCAGGATGGGTACCACATGAGGGAGGAGGATGTCTTGCCTGCAAGCTCAGTCCAATGATGCTGTGACACACCGCCCCAGACCATGATGGACCCTCCACCTCCAAATTGATCCCGCTCCAGAGTTCAGGCCTCGGTGTAACGCTCATTCCTTTGACGATAAAAGCGAATCAAACGATCACCCCTGGTGAGACAAAACCGCGACTCGTCAGTGAAGAGTACTTTTGCCAGTCTTTCTGGTCCAGCGACGGTGGGTTTGTGATCATCGGCGACATTGTTGCCGGTGATGTCTGGTGAGGACCTGCCTTACAACAGGCCTACAAGTCCTCAGTCCAGCCTCTCTCAGCCTATTGCGGACTGTCTGAGCACTGATGGAGGGATTGTGTGTTCCTGATGTAACTCGGACAGTTGTTGTTGTTGCCATCCTGTACCTGTCCCGCAGGTGTGATGTTCGGATGTACCGATCCTGTGCAGGTGTTGTTACACTTGGTCTGCCACTGCGAGGATGATCAGCTGTCCGTCCTGTCTCCCTGTAGCACTGTCTTAGGCGTCTCACAGTACAGACATTGCAATTCATTGCCCTGGCCACATCTGCTGACCTCATTCCTCCTTGCAGCATGCCTAAGGCACGTTCACGCAGATGAGCAGGGACCCTGGGAATCTTTCTTTTGGTGTTTTTCAGAGTCAGTAGAAAGGCCTCTTTAGTGTCCTACGTTTTCATAACTGTGACCTTAATTGCCTACTGTCTGTAAGCTGTTCGTGTCTTAATGACTGTTCCACAGCTGCATGTTCATTAATTGCTTATGGTTCATTGAACAAGCATGGGAAACAGTGTTTAAACCCTTTACAATGAAGATCTGTGAAGTTATTCAAATTTTTACAAATTATCTTGGAAAGACAGGGTCCTGAAAAAGGAATGTTTCTTTTTTTTGCTGAATTTATGTATTGTGTCATTTTGGAGTCATTTTTATTATAAATAAGAATATAATATGTATAATATATATAATATGTCTACTATATGTGGACGCTACCATGAGTCCGGATAATTCTGAATGAATCATGAATAATGATGAGTGAGAAAGTTACAGAGGGTCAAATATCATACACCTAACCTCCCCTGGTATAATGTTATAAAACCAGTGGAGTGTACAGACGAGCAGGGTGACATCAGGAGAACTTGGGAAGGTTGAACTTGTGGGCTGCAGCTTTCTGGATAAGTTGCAGGGGTTTGATGGCATAAGTGGGGAGCAGCCAACATCAAGTGGCAGTCGTCCAGACAGGAGATGACAAGTGCCTGGATAAGGACCTGCGCCACCTCCTGTGTGCGGTAGGGTCATACTCTACAGATGTTGTAGAGCAGTGGATCCCAAACTTTGATGCAGACTTGCAAAGAAAAAGCCATATCTCAGACTGGCTAATAAAAAGAAAAGATTAACCTTTCTAGCGTAGGGGTTACGCTAGCGGAACTCCTCGAATACATTCCACTGAAAAGGGAGCGTGTGAAATTCAAAAATATTTTTTAGAAATATGTAACTTTCACACATTAACAAGTCCAATACAGCAAATGAAAGATAAACATCTTGTTAATCTACCCATCGTGTCCAATTTCAAAAATGCTTTACAGCTAAAGCACAACAGATTATGTTAGATCACCGCCAAGTCGAAAAAACACACAGCCATTTTTCCAGCAAAAGATAGAGTCACAAAAAGCAGAATATAGATAATATAGATAACATTAATCACTAACCTTTGATGATCTTCATCAGATGACACTCATAGGACATCATCTTACACAATACATGTATGTTTTGTTCGATATTGTGCATATTTAGATCCAAAAATCGCCTTACGTGCAGTAATGTTTTGATTCCAAAACATCTGGTGATTTTGCAGAAATACTCATAATAAACATACTAGTGTTATTCACAGAATTAAAGATAGACTTCTCCTTAATGCAACTGCTGTGTCAGATTTTTTAAAAACTTTACGGAAAAAGCATAATCTGAGATCGACGCTCAGAGCCCAAAACAGCCAGAGGAATATCCGGCATTTTGGAATCAACAAAGTTAGCAACAACACCATAAATATTCACTTACCTTTGATGATCTTCATCAGAAGGCACTCCCAGGAATACCAGTTTGACAATTAATGACTGATTTGTTCCATAAAGTAATGTAAAGTTATGTCCAAATAGCCACTTGTTGTTAGCGTGTTCAGCCCAGTAATCCACCTTCATGAGGCGCAGGCACTTCATCCAGACAAAAACTCGAAAAGTTCTGTTACAGTCCTTTAGAAACATGTCAAACGATGTATGGAATCAATCGTTCAGATGTTTTAACATAAAACATCAATAATATTCCAACAGGATAATTCCTTTGTCTTCAGAAAAAGCATTGGAACGCGAGGTAACTCTGTCGGGAGCACGCGTCATGAGACCAAGGCTCTCTGCCAGACCACTGACTCAAAGAGGTCTCATGAGCCCCTCCTTTATAGTAGAATCCTCATTCAAGTTTCAAAAGACGGTTGACATCGAGTGGAAGCCCTAGGAAGTGCAACCTCATCCATATCTCAATGTGTATTTGGTAGGCCAACATTTGAAAAACTACAAACCTAAGCTGTCCCACTTCCTGGTGGATTTTTCTCAGGTTTTCACCTGCCATATGAGTTCTATTATACTCACAGACATCATTCAAACAGTTTTAGAAACGTCAGAGTGTTTTCTACCCAATACTAATAATAATATGCATATATTAGCATCTGGGACAAAATAGGAGGCAGTTCACTCTGGGCACGCTATTCATCCAAAAGTGAAAAAAGGTGCAATTTCATTGGCTGTTGGCGAGGGGTTCCGCTAGCTGAACGGGTTTCTAGACAGGTTAACAGGACATTGCAAAAGGGTTTTCTAATGATCAATTAGCCTTTTAAAATGATAAACTTGGATTAGCTAACACAACGTGCCATTGGAACACAGGAGTGATGCTTGCTGATAATAGGTCTCTGTACACCTATATAGATATTCCATTACAGATCTGCCGTTTCCAGCTACAATAGTCATTTATAACATTAACAATGTCTACACTGTATTTCTGATCAATTTGATGTTATTTTAATGGACCAAAAATGTGCTTTTCTTTAAAAAACAATGACATTTCTAAGTGACTCCAAACTTTTGAACGACAGGTGCAGGTGTAGTACTGCTGGTAGTAGCAGTACTACCAGAAGAGCTGGTATGTGTCTCTATGGACGCAGGCCTTACTTTTTTTAACCATTTATCCATTTTTGAGCAAACAGAATGAGCAGCAGCTACGTTTGCCTACATACGGACTGTTAGTGGAATTCCCACGAGAGAGTAACGGTTAATGTGATTGGATGTTAATTATTTGACTAGGCTACCTGTATTTGACACTGTGTTGTTATTTCACTGAACACTAGATGGTTTAACTTTATTTTTAGCAGTGAAATGAGGTTACTCAGGCGAGAAAAAAAACTCACCCAAATGTATAGCCCCGTTGGAAAACATAATGAATCACATTTTTATTTGGCGTACCCCCGACGGCATTGCGCGTACCCCTGGGGACCCCAATTTGGAAATACCTGTGGTAGAGCACGAATCTGCAAGAGGGAGTCACTGCTTTGATGTTAGCAGAGAACAACAGGGTGTTGTCCAGGGTCAAGCCAAGGTTCTTTGCACTCTGGGAGGGGGACACCGGGGAGTTGTCAACCATGATTGAGATGTCTTGGAGTGGGCAGGCTTTCCCCGGGAGGAAGAGCAGCTCTGTCTTGTCAAGGTTGAGCTTGAGGTGGTGGGATATCTGCCAGGCATGCATAGATGCGTATCGTTACCTGGGTGTCAGAAGGGGGGAAGGAGAAAAGTACAGTATTTGAGTGTCATCCGCATAGCATTGATAAGAGCGACCATGTGAGGATATGATGGAGCCGAGTGACTTGGTGTACAGAGAGAAGAGGAGAGGGCCTAGAACTGAGCCCTTGGGGACACCAGAAGTGAGAGTACGTGGTGCAGACACAGATCCTCTCCACATACAAACATACACACACACACATAGTATTCACTCAATTGGAAATGTTTACATACGCTCATTCATAAGCCTTCTCTCTCTCTAACACACACAAGCCCACACACACGCATGCACGCACACCCACCCACACACACACACACATACGCGCAAGTCCAGCAATGCGGCATAGGTCTTTATTTTTTTTCTTCCCTCTCCCCGCACTGGTTGTTTCCATGGCAACAAACTCCAGTTTCTGGCGCTGAAAAGTGGAAACTGACAAGAAGTGTGAGCAGCCTCTAGGGGGCAGGCGGTGGGGGAGTGAAGAAGGGAGGAGAGGGGGATGAGGTACAGAGGGAGGAAAGGGAGGGATGAAGGGGGAACGCAAAGGAGCAGGTGTGGGCAGAATAGTGATCAACCTGCTCTTTTTTTCCATCATCCTTCCATCCCTTGTTTATTTAAATTAGCCTGGGAGTGCTGATTGGCATGAAAACCTTTGTTGCCATGTAATTGGGGGTTGGCTTGAGGGCCCGAAGAGACCTGTCATGTAGGTCAGGGGTGCATGAAGGAGGAGCCATACTGCTGATAATTACTCCCCTCTCTATCCAGTCAAATTCCCCTCCAAAAGAAACCAGACTGTTCTATCCTACCTGTAAGAGCCTGGAGTTCCAACTAACACATCACTGGATGTGTTAGTTGGTGGAGGTGGCTTGAAAAATAATCAAGGCGCACTGCTGCATAACCCTGACACAGTGAAAAGAGAGGCCATGTAAGTGCCTGCTGCAAATCCTTCAGTCACGCAGAATTATCTCCCTTAAGCATTGAGAAACACATTATAAATGCAGCTCCATTCAACTGCTGCCTGATTGCCTCCCACAAGGAGAGATTTCTGGGTTGGAATGTCTGGTTTGTCTGGGCTGTGGAACGGCTCACCTGCTTGGAACGGCCCACAGCTCCGGTGATACGTTGGGTGTGTTAGCCACTGTCTGCAGCCCCCTGGTGTGTCCTGCTTGACTGAGTTAGTAGCCTACATTCTCTCTTTCCTTCTCCATCACCCACTTCTCCTGCTCCTCTTCCTTTCTACCCCTAAATGACACTCGATCCACTGGGCACAGACGTCAGTTCAACGACTAGGTAGGATTTACATTTGTCTGAGTAGTCAACTAACATCACTTCAATGTGAAATCAATGAAAAATGTCAGCATGTCATTGGATTCAGTTAAAAAGTTGGGTGAAAAAAAGACGAAATTCCATTTATGTTGATGACTTTTTGCAAATCCAATCAGTTTTCGAAGTTGATTCTAAAGTCGTCACATTTAGTCTTTGGTTGAAATCACATGGAAACAATGTTAATTCAACCAGTTTTGGTCCAGTGGGTAGAGATTCCTGACTGTGTGACTGTACGACACATCAGAGTTCTCTCTTTTTCCCTCTCTCTCTCCGTTGCCTCAGGTTAACCCCTGCCGCCCTCTGTTCTTTCTCTCTTCCCCTTCCCTCCCTCTCTCTTGTCTCCTGCTGTTTCCTCTCCCTTCTTGCTCTCCCCTTGTCAGTTCTCTTTTCTCCCCCACAAAACTTTGAGGCCAAACTTTAAAAAAAATAGAAGTGATTGACATATCAAGGGGAAATCCCAAAGCACTTAACTTGAATTGAAGCAAAACGTATAGGCATTTTAAGAGATGTGTCAGTCAAAACATCTCTGGGTTTTCTCCTCCCAATTGATTTCCATCTGCACATACTTTTCAGTCAGCTCATGAGATGAGGGAAGGGGCTGTAATGAATGATGCCGATGTTTCTAAGGGATGAACTGGAACAATGCATCGGTGACACAGCAAGAATGTTTGGAATGCCTGTTGAACTCTGACAGTTTCACTAACCACTCAGGATTGTGTATGGGACTGCAAAGGATTGTTGTGAGCCCAAGGTTGTGAGAAAAAAAGGCTTATCTCCCTTTACATTTATTTCCAACTCCATTACACTGTAAAGCGCGAAGCACTCACAACCTTACTCTGCTCAACGCTTATTCCGCCCCATAAAAAGCTGCATGAATACCAGCTTTTCTTATATATTGTGAATGAGCCACTATGCATATACTATGAGGGTGACAGGGTCAAGACCTTTGCACTTTGCCCTCTCTGGGTTGAAGCCACTCTGACAGTCAGAGCAGAGCTGCTTTGAAATGCTGAACTCATCTCTGTGAACCTCCATGATGCCTCTGACCCAGTTCTTTCTTTAATTGAGCTTTTCCTCTTTTTTGGGGGTTGGTTCTTAGTTCTCCCATGAGTCAGTGTTTCTCTCCTTTATCTGTTTTCTCTCCATTTCTTTTTGGCTACAGTTTTCCATCCTTTTCTATCTCTCTCTCTCTCTCTTTCTCTGTCTCATTGTCTTTTTTCTCTTTTTAACCTCTGTCTCATTCTCTTCTTCACATTCTTTTTTCTTTCTTCCTCTGTCTCTCTCTATCTCTCTCTCTCTCTTGCTCTCTCTCTCTCTCTCTCTGTCTCTCTCTCTCTCTCTCTCTCACTTTGTCTCCCTCACTCTACATTTCTGTCTGTATTTCGCTTTCTCCCTCTGTCTTTTTTTACTTTCCTTCCACCTCTCCTTAACTGCCCTCCCTCTCTTTCCTCTGCCCTCCCTCTCTTTTCTTTCTATTCATCTTTGTTTCCCCTTGACGGGACTCAGACAACCCCAATTCTTCTGGCCCTCCATTCCCTGTCCCTCCATTCCCTGTCCTGCTTCCAGGCCTTCCGCAGGGGTGAACAAATCGGATGATCAATTCACCCCCCTTCTTCCCCTCTTCTCTCCATTCCCCTTTACCTCTAAAACACACACCCCTGAGCAGCACAGAGATCACTCTCGCCAGCATTCTGCCAACCAATTAACACACCATCCCTCACCTGCCCCCCCCCCCCCACACACACACAAACCCACACACACACTTGCCTTCTCACCTTCCTTCCCACTGACCATGTACCCATCCACTCTCCTCTTCCTCTTCCTCCTACAACACTCTCCCTGCTTAGCGTCCCAGCTGCCATCACCTCCAATTACTCACAACACCAAAGTCTGCTCCCCTGCTGGTTCCCCTCCTGATTGTCTTCCACCTCCACCTCCCACCTCCTCCTCTCTTCCACCACCTCTCTTTCCGCTTTCCTCGCACACACTTTTACAATTATCACCCCTGCCCTCCATTTTGTTTTCTCCAATTCCCCCCCGTTACTGGAGATACTGTATTTCATCCTCCCTCCCTCACCCTCTCCCTCCTTTCCCACCAAATCCCCTGAAGTGCGTTCTGTGTTCCCTGGTCTCCCACACGCCTTCCTCTCAGCTTCAATGAAGGTCATTCTCACAGAAACACCCATTTCTCATTACCTCGATTTCTTCCCCCATTCCCCCCTTTTCCTCCTTTTCTCTCATTGATCATATAAGAGTCATGTCACAGCACTCCCATTTAATACATATGTGAAGCATATCAAAGCATTCTTCTTCTCTTCTATTGGCCTACCTCTGCTACTCCCCATGCCTCTCATTGTTGTATGAGGAAAGAACACTAGTTCACTAATGGTCTGCCTTATTTGGTTCCCATATTGATATACAGCCCCATGCTGTACAGGATATCAGATCTGACTAACTGCCTTGTTAGACATCTTGTGTGTGTACTGTAATGGGTTTCATTAGTTCATTGTGGCCAAATCCCCGAGCTCGCAAGGATCAAATCCCCTGAGCAAGACAGTTAACTCACTGTTCCCCGGGTGCCGAAGACATGGATGTCGATTATGGAAGCCACCCGCACCTCTCTGATTCAGAGGGGTTGGGTTAAATGCGGAAGACACATTTCAGTTGAATGCGTTCAGTTGTACAACTGACTAGGTATCCCCCTTTCCCTTTCCCTAGTAGGCTTGATCAGCACCAACAACGAGACAGCCTATAGGGAGGAGGTGAGGGCACTCGGAGTGTGGTGTCAGGAAAACAACCTCTCACTCAACGTCAACAAACAAAGGAGATGATCGTGGACTTCAGGAAACAGCAGAGAGAGCACCCCCCTATCCACATTTACTGGACAGCAAGGTAGAAGGTAGAACATTTTAAGTTCCTCGGCGTACACATCTCGGGCAAACTGAAATGGTCCACCCACACAGACAGCATGGTGAAGAAGGTGCAACAGCTCCTCTTCAACCTCAGTAGGCTGAAGAAATTTGGCTTGTCACCTTAAACCCTCACAAACTTTTACAGATGCACAGTTGAGAGCATCCTGTCGGGCTGTTTCATCGTCTTGTATGGCAACTGCACCGCCCACAACTGCAAGGCTCTCCAGAGGGTGGTGAAGGTCTGCACAAAGCATCACCAGGGGCAAAATTCCAGAGTGGCACATGTAATCTCCTTGCTCTCAGGACGGGCTCTGGCCTGGGCCACGGCCATCTGGGAGCAGCAATCAGACATTTGTTTCAATTGACAAAGCTTCACCCAGGATTTGAGGACGGTTTTCGATCACCCCATCATTGGCAGGAACGCTGCTGCATGACTCATTGCGCTTTGGCAGGGCAGCCGGAGCGTAGCTGATTACGCCATTGACTTTTGGACGCTCGCCACTGAGAGCGGTTGGAATATAGAGGCACTTCACTCAGTCATTCTGAACTCAGCAAGGTTCTCAAGGATGAATTTCTTCCTGGGACAACCCTGGCACTCTGGAGGAGCTTATAGTTCTGGCTACCCGGATTGATGACCAGCTTCGGGAACGTTGTCATGAGAGGACAGAAGGGTCCCGAGTTGGTGCCAGTGTTTCGGGCCCCGCTGATGGACTCGATTCTTCATTTGTTCCACTGCCGTATGTTGGGCCTACATGTCCTCAATTCGGCTATTGTTCTCCTTCATATCCTTCAGAGGAGCCGATGCAATTGCGAGGCACCAGACTTTCCACTCTGGAGAGTCAGATACAGTCTCCTGCGGCCGATGCGGTACGCACCTTGCTTGAAGCCAACCTGCGGTGGGACAATGGACAGTTTGATATTCCTGATGTTTTCTGGATCGCACATTAGCTAGCTAACAGAGGCTGCCACTCACTAAGCTGGACACTCCGTTGTCAGTCACTGCGCTGGATGGTCAACGCCTAGGGTCTGGGAAGGTGAAGCAACTCACCATGCCTATTCAGCTACGAGTTCTGGATGACCATGTGGAGCTTATCCAGTTACATCTGGTGGAGTCTCCTGAGCTTCCCCTGGTTCTTGGACATCCATGGCTTTCCACCCATAATCCTCAAATTGACTGGCCTTCTGGAAGAGTTCTGGGATGGAATCCTTCATGCCAGTTCACCTGCCAGCAACTCTCTCCACACCTTTCCAGTCCGATCCTCCTGTTCCTCTGGCTGTGAATGACTAGCCTGATCTTTCCCGTGTTGCTCGGGATGACTGGGACGTGGGTCAGGTCTTCAGCAAACAAAGTGCCAGCAAACTACCTCCTCACAGGCCCTACGATTGTGCCATCAACCTCCTGTTCTTTGTTGGGAAGAAGGATGTGGGATGTACCGATTTACCTGGATTTAAATAACATTACCATCAAGAACCGTTACTCCCTTCCTCTTATGTCATCAGCTTTTGAGAGACTCCAGGGAGCTACAATTTTCTCTAAATTGGATTTACGGAACCCATACAATCTGGTGCGCATCAGACAGGGAGACAAGTGGAAGACAGCGTTCAACACTCCTAATGGACATTATGAGTACCGGGTCATGCCATTTGGACTTACTAAGGCTCCAGCCATATTCCAGGCCCTGGTAAATGATGTGCTGCGTGACTTCCTCCACCAGTTCGTGTTTGTATACCTGGATGACATCCTCATCTTCTCAAGTCCATGGTTGAACATGTCCAACAAGTCCACCAGGTTCTCCAAAGACTTGTTTGTGAATCCCAAAAAGTGTGAGTTTCACATTCCTCAGATCTCCTTCCTGGGGTACATCATGTCTCCCAAAAGGTAGGAGCGGTGGTCTACGGGCCGTGACCCAGCACGGTCAAGCAAGTTCAGCTGTTTTTAGGTTTCGCTAATTTGCTGTGGCGGCGTCAACGCTCACCAAGGGCTCGGCATGTATGCTGGACCTCTGCGTTCCAGGACCTGAAACATTGGTTTTCTTCTGTACCCATTCTTGTTCATGCGGATCCTTCTCTTCCCTTTGTGGTAGAGGTGGATGCCTCTGATGTTGGCATGGGGGCGGTTCTGTCTCAGTGCTCGGCGAAAGACTTAAAGCTTCATCCCTGTGCCTTCTTCTCCAGGCGCCTCACTCCAGCGGAGAGGAACTATGATGTCGGCAATCGGGAGCTTCTTGCGGTCAAACTGGCTTTGGAGGAGTGGTGGCACTGGTTGGAGGGCTCAGAACATCCCTTTACCGTTTGGACTGACCACAAGAACCTGGCCTACATCCAGGAGGCTAAACGCCTCAACCGCCTTCACTCGGTTCAGATTCACGTTATATTACCGTCCGGGGTCTAAGAACATGAAGCCAGATGCCCTTTCTCGCCAGTTCCCCAGCTCTAGTTCTAGTCGCTCATCCTCGTGCCGGTGTCCTGGGGTATAGAGACTGTAGTGAGGGAGGTGCAAGATAGAGAGGCAGTTCCAGACAGCTGTCCCCCTAACAGACTTCTTGTTCCTCTATAGGGGCACGGTCCAAGGTCCAAGGTACTTCAGTGGGCTCACTGGCTGGAGTTTTTGAGGAGGTTTTGGTGGCCCTCGGCGGAGGAGGACACTCTGACTTTGTGGCTGCCTGTCCGACATGTGCCCGGAACAAGACTCCTCGTCAGCAGCCTCTGGGTCGCCAACACCTCGACTCTGGTCCCATCTCTCTATGGATTTAATCACGTGCCTTCCATCCTCAGAAGGACACACCGTCATCCTGGTCATTGTGGAAAGCTTTTCCAAGGCGGCACATTTTAGTCCTCTGCCTAAGCTTCCATCTGCCCGTGAGACTGCTCAGCTAGTCATTCAGCATGTTTTCCGTCTTCACGGACTTCCTCTGAACATTGTCTCCGATCGGGGCCCCCAGTTTGCCTCCAGATTTTGGAGGGCATTCTGTACTCTTCTGGGCTCATCAGCCAGTCTGTCCTCGGGTTATCACCCACAGTCCAACGGTCAAACTGAGCGGGTGAACCAGGAATCTGGAGACGGTGTTGTGACGCCTTACGGTGCTGTGTGTCCGCCAACCCCGCCCCTTGGAGTCAGCACCTTCCTTGGATGGAGTATGCACACAACACTCTCCAGTGTTCTTCCACTGGTCTGTCACATTTCCAGGTGTTGTACGGTTACTAGTCCCTCCTGTTTCCAGATCAGGAGATTGAAATGACGGTTCCTTCATCTCAACACACCATCTCTCGTTGCCGCAGGACCTGGAAGAGGGCTCGTTCGGCGCTCCTGAGGGCCTCAGCTCAGGTTCAACGACAGGCCAACCGTCATCGCTGCCTGAGTCCCTTCCTGCGTCCAGGCCAGATGGTCTGGTGTCTACTAGGGAACTGCCTCTACACGTGGAATCTAGGAAGTTTGCTCACTGGTACCATTCAAGGTTCTATGGCGCATCAATCCAGTGGCCTATCATCCTCGTCTTCCCTGGTCCATGAGGGTTCATCCTAACTTCCACATCTCCAGACTCAAGCCTGTGGTGTTCAGGCCTCTGGTTCCGGCCACTCAGCCTCCATCTCCACCTTGCATGATAGCAGGACAGCCAGCCTCCACCTTGCGACGCATCCTCTCCAGTCATCAGTTCCGGCAAGGGACTCAGTATCTCATGGACTGGGGGGGTTACAGGCCTGAGGAACATTCCTGGGTTCCGGCCCGGAACATTTTGGACCCCGGATTCGAGACTTCCGTCAACATTCAGCTACCCCTGGTGGAAGGTTCCTGGAGGGGGGGGGGGCAGGTTTTCTTCCTTTGGTGTACTACCTGAGGTTGCCACTGGAGAGCACCCGTGGGTTACTTCTAGAATCCAGGTGACCCTGATTGGGCTTATTGGGATCACCTGCTGGATGACTATTTAGGTGGTTCCTCTGTGGACTGGACCAGTTGCTCAGGTCTCATGTTTTGTTCAGTGTTCTCGTGTGCCCTTGTTTTGTTGTTTTGCTATGATTTCCTTAAGTAAATATTCTGGATTTACCCTTACCTCTGCCTGCTGTGTTTCTCTGCACCTGGGTCCGAGTTCATACTAGCACTATTGTCACACATCCCATATGGAAATACTGTATTTTTATACCATCTATTGCATCTTGCCTATGCCGCTCGGTCATCACTCATCCATATATTTATATGTATTTATTCTTATTCCATCCCTTTATTTAGATTTGTGTGCATTAGGTAGTTGTTGTGGAAGTGTTAATTACTTGTTAGATATTACTGCACTGTCAGAACTAGAAGCACAAGCATTTCGCTACACTCGCAATAACATCTGCTAACCATGTGTATGCGACCAAAGAAATTTGATTTGATTTGAAATAGTTTTGTTATATTTCAGTCTCCTATGATGTATATCAAGTGTAATATTGGGATACAAACTCAAAATTGAATAAATGTCAACTCTATATCTGACATGGTACAGGTGCTTTCTTTTTTTAAGCCCATAGCCATGTGTGTGAGGTGTATACTTTTGTTTCAATGTAGATTTGTTTAAGACTACCAAGAAACACTCTGAGTGACCCTGATTTAGCCCACTGCAGTAAAAGGTCTGGAAGGAGGTGTGGTGTATTCAGTTGCTGTTTAATGTACTCTGTCTCTATACTGAGCTTGTTTTATGTGGGGGCTGGCCTGGGAAGTGTGTCTAGGCACTAGGCAGAGGATTTTGGGGCATCGCCTGTTTGTGTGTGTGTGTGTGTGTGTGTGTGTGTGTGTGTGTGTGTGTGTGTGTGTGTGTGTGTGTGTGTATGTGTGTGTGTGCGCATGTTAGAGAGTGAGAAGGCTTATGAACATTTCCAAGTGAGAGAATACTGTGTGTGTTTGTGTTTGTGTATAATGGGTTTCATTTGTTCATCGTGGTCATGCATGGGTTAAGGTCCTGCTTGGTACTGTGTTGTGTGCCATGCTGTTTGGCAGTTTGATATACTCAGTATACTCAATACACTGGGTGTGTTTTATGTGGGGGCTGGCCTGGGAACTGTTTCTAGGGTATAGGCAGTACTCATTTGATCCAAGGCATCCCTCCCCCACAAGCTCTTCTTGCTTCTTTTCCAAGGTCCTCGCTTAACAGCCTTGTCTCTCTCCAGGTTTTCGTCTTGTGTCTTAAAAAACAAAAAGTCAGGAATCGAATGGCTGGTCTAGACACATTCTCTATAGGTGGCTTCCAGGGCACAATCCGGTGTTTTCCCTTTCCCTCGTCTGCTCTCGCTTGTTTAACCTGATGGCCGAGGCCAGCGTTGGTGATCTCTCACTCTGCTAAATGGGGATATCAACCCTGAGGTCACTAGAGTGGCTTCCTAACTGCTTCCTCGGACTGTCCTGCCTCCCCTTTGCAGTTCGATCATTTCTCTAATTGAAAGGTGTCTTTAAAGCTTGAGGGGGCCCATGGGCTCTGAGGTACAGGGTTATGTCAACCTTTCAGAGCAGTAAACATTAGAGAAGTGAAGAAGCTGGTATAGAACTGGATAAAACACTGTAGAACTGTACGCGTGTACACTCTTAGAAAAAAGGGTTCCAAAGGGGTTCTTCTGCTGTCCCCATAGGAGAACCCTTTTTGGTTCCAGGTAGAACTCCTATGGGTTCAATGTAGAACTCTCTATGAAAAGGGTTCTACATGGAAGCCCAAAAGGGGTTTTATCTGGGAACGAATGTGTTCTACCTGGAACCAAAAAGGGTTCGTCAAAGGGATCTAGATGGCACCTTTTTTTTCTAAGAGTGCAGGGATGGAGAGTACTGTAGTGTAGTGCGAAGGACTATCCACAGATCGGACCGGTATCCAGACCCATTTTCAGATGTGGTTCACCAATCACTACTCCTGTTCAAAGCTCATCAGAAAACGAGTCGTGTTCAGCATCCTTAGTAACCCCTTTAGACAGGCTCTGTCAGGTTGCGTTTACCCAGAAGAACCATTCATTTGTCACATCCGTCAGTGGTGTTTTTGACCTCTAATCCCCACTGTGCGCCCGCATTCCCCAGTGTGACTCACTCCTCACCTCAATTTGCTGCTCCACATCAGCAGGCCGAGGCATCAAAGTTTCTTTCACAGGCCGTCGCGTCCTTCTTCTTTCCCCTTCTTCCCTCGTTTCAGAAGTTCCCTTTGAAGTAAAAGTTTACTCTGTAACGTTTTACGAGCAACTTATTTCCCAGCCGTTTCCTTGATTTCCTATTGATTTCCTTCTGCCTTGCTTGGCTGGATAAGGAGAACAAGGAAAAGAAGGGGAAGAAGAAGACGAAGAAGAAGAAGGAAAGAGAGGGAGGGAGGGGAGGAGGACGGGTCGATGCTGGTGTGACCTCCCGCGGGGTTATCGGGCGGGTTGTCATTAACCCATTATGATTTGCCAGACGGACAGAAATAGTGAAATACCAATTGTATTTTTGATTTTTTTCCAAAGAGCACCCAATGTTCAGATTTTCATGCAATTTACTTTGCTCTTTTTGCCGTATTGAATTTGCAAATGTGGTGACCGCAATATGTCACCTATTATTCTCAATCATTGCGAGGCGTCAATAGGCCTTTACGGGAGCACTGCCTTTGTAGATGCTAAAGTTAAAATGTCTGGATCCAACGTATGACTGCAGAAATGGAGATCAACTGAGAAAGACTCTGCCTATTACATCAGTAAGATCCCTACTAGTTCCCCGTTGTGCCTTTTGTTTCTGACCTGTGTGGAATCAACAGGCTCTTTGTACCAAAGCATGGTTGGGAAAGTATGGCATGGGAAGTTACCAACCCCAAGGAGACAAACCCCAGACACACCTCATGTAACAGCATTTACTTGACATTACACCACAGTTACATCACGGTTGGGATGTAAATAGGAGGAGAATGAATATTAAGCAGCTTTTGGAATTCTGGCCCTAATAGGAATGTCATTGAATAGCAAGAAACTACGCAATTCCATACCTTTAATCATGAAGTATTGTAGACCTCAACCATACTGTCCACAGATGTAATATGTCTCCTGTAGCACCCTGGGTAGTAGTTTGTGTCTCGGCCCTGCATTCCTAAAGCGTAGCCCGTCCTCGCTCGTCCTCCATGGCTTTGGCCAAGCGTGCAAATGGCAAATGGACGATGCAGAGTGCACCCCGGCGGGACCCTCTCTGGCCATGTCTTATTCATGAGCCATGGTTCTGAGGTGCTGGCTGGCCCTCGATGCATGGTCACACACTGTGACTAAAACATGTGCCGGGCCTGCACAGGAGACTCCCACGGCTCCTGCCCCCCCCGTGACAATTCTCTTTATGCCCTGCTGCACTTCCCATCCTGCAAGGAAAATTAGAATAGTAATAGCTGACCGTAACGGCGCGACATGTAATCCAATGTCCAATCTAACATCTAAAAGGAGGCAATCTCCACTAATCATTGCTTCTAGCTGTTCTAGTCATGCAGTCAGAATATGGTAATTTGATGACTAGACGTGTGTGTGTTTCTTTGCGTGCGCGTGTGTTTGAGTGTGCCTGCGTGCGTGTAAGTGTGTGCATACAGGTATGCATGTGTTTTATTACTTCTGTACGTGCGTGCATGGGATGTCAAAGCAGAAGCTGGGAGTGGGATATAGCAGTCACTGGTCAGAGACATGGAGTCAGAATTCAGACCGACCAGCAACCTGCTGGTCAATCATAAAGGGCAGAGAGTGACGCTAAGTGACCAGGCGGGCAGACTAGCTGAGCTGCTGCCAAGGTCATTACATACCTTCATGGTTTCTTACAGAGATCTTCTACTACTCTACTCACCAGGCAAATATTACACCAACTCCCTCTCTCTCTCTCTCTCTCTCTCTCTCTCTCTCATTCAGTAGAAATGAGGGGAATGTGAAGTAAAGTGAAGAGTCTCCAATCCCTGTTAAAAAGCCACCGCCACCGAATGAATAGAGATTTATTGAGCGGTGGGGACGTCTCGGTTGAAAGTCACAAGTAATTGAACCTTCTGGAATCAGTGTCTGCATGGGGTTTTCACCCAAAGAACACGCAGGGAAGACCTTTAGATGATCCACGGGTGTTTCACAAACCAGACCGTTGGCTGACTCAAAGGCTCTAAAGTCACAGCAGATGCTGAGGTATCTTGAGGTATCATCTACTCCCTATAGGTGTGAGTTGAGTCGAAGTATCTCACCTTTTTAACGGCTGCATCCTTTTAAGATCCACCGTTGAGGATCAATTGATCAATTACATTTTAACGAGACACTCTCAGTCGGGTTTAAATGTTCCATCCATCATTGCCATTGCTCTCTTTCTTTCCTCCCCCACTCTGTTGCTATCCATCTCGCTCCTAACTGGGCTGGGGGGAGGGGAAACTATCCCCTGATTAAAATTGTATTAAAAAGCTATTTAACTGACTTTACTTTCACCTCAAATGCCCTTAGACGTGAACTGATACAACTTCATCCTCAATGCAGGGAGTGTCTCACTCTTGTGGTTATGATGTCACTCAATCCTTCCGCAGACTTTGCTTATTTGTCTGCACTTTTATCCTACTTCTTTCACCAAAGATCAATAGGATTACACTGAAACAGGGTTGTTCTGTAAACACAACACACATCCAATGCTCTAAATGCATATCTACTACTATCACATTGACAAGACCATGCCATTTGCTGCTCCGCAATGGTCCAAACCAGCGCCACAACCCGTGGAATCACTACTAATCCACTTATTGTATATAATCATTGAATCATCCACATATCCAGCCATCTGTCCTGGAGATGATATCATTGGCTTGGCCCTCCCAGCAGTTCTGCTTACCCTTCGCTGTGACCTCAGTGATTGGCTGTGAGGAGTCAGTGCTGAGACCTACACTGGGCTACAGTACAGTAAATCACAGGCCTAATGAAAGCCCTGGGGTGGTGAACGACAGGCTTTCTAATTGAATAGATTATTCCCTTAATGGGGCCCATGTGGGACCTGCCCCTCTGAGGATAATCTGTGGTCTGAATGTGTGTGCCGCCAGTAGACTCGGGAGTAGGAACTGTCTAGCACTCCTACGTGTGTGTGTGTGTGTGTGTGTGTGTGTGTGTGTACGCATTTGTGCCTGTGTGGACATGTTTCCTTCACGCACACTCATGTGTTTGTGTCTTCCTGTTTATCTCCGGGCTTCGCCATTTCTCCTTAATGACCAGTGACCTGCTGGGAGCGGCGGGTGAAGAAGGCATCGTGACTAACAGCCTGGACACTGTCAGAGCAGACAGACGGGCTCGTGCCAAAGCCCTGTCTCTAGCCAAGGCCGTAGCTACAGTGTCACCACTATCACAGCCCCGGCCTCAATCATCAATCTGCACAGCAAACCCCATAATGACACAGCAAAAACTGAAATATCACATTTACGTAAGTATTCGGACCCTTCACTCAGTACTTTGTTGAAGCACCTTTGGCAGCGATTACAGCACCAAGGCTTTTTGGGTATGATGCTACAAGTTTGGCACTTGTAGCATCATGTATTTGTGGAGTTTCTCCCATTCTTCTCTGCAGATCCTCTTAAACTCTGTCAGATTGGATGGGGAGAGTCGCTGCACAGCTATTTTCAGATCTCTCCAGAGATGTAAGTCCGGGCTCTGGCTTGTCCACTCAAGGACATCCAGAGACTTGTACCGAAGACACCCCTGTATTGTCTTGGCTGTGTGCTTAGGGTCGCTGTCCTGTTAGAAGGCGAACCTTCGCCCCAGTCTGAGGTCCAGAGCGGGTTTTCTCTGTACTTTGTTCATCTTTCCCTCGAGCCTGACTAGTATCCCAGTCCCTGCCACTGAAAAACAACCCCACAGCATGATGCTACCACCACCATGCTTCACCATAGGGACATTGCCAGGTGTCCTCCAGACATGGGGCTTGGCATTCAAGCCAAAGAGTTCAATCTTGGTTTCATCAGTCCAGAGAATCTTGTTTATCATGGTCTGAGAGTCCTTTAAGTGCCTTTTGGCAAACTCCAAGCGGGCTGTCATGTGCCTTTTACTGAGGAGTGGCTTCTGTCTGGCCACTCTACCATAAAGGCCTGATTGGTGGAGTGCTGCAGGGATGGTTGTCCTTCTTGAAGGTTTTCCCATCTCCACAGAGAAACTCTGGACCTTTGTCAGAGTGACCATCGGGTTCTTAGTCCCCTCCCTGACCAAGGCCCTTCTCCCCCAATTGCTCAGTTTGGCCGGGCGGCCATCTCTAGGAAGAGCCTTGGTGGTTCTAAACTTTTTCCATTTAAGAATGATGGAGGCCTCTGTGTTCCTGTGGACCTGCGCTGTGTTCTTGATTGCTGTGGAAATGTTTTGGTACCCTTCTCCAGATCTGTGCCTCAACACATTCCTGTCTACGGACAATTCCTTCAACCTCATGGCTTGGTTTTTGCTCTGACATGCACTGTAAACTGTGGGACCTTATACAGACAGGTGTGTGCCTTTCCAAATCATGTCCAATGAATGGAATTTACCACAGGTGGACTCCAATCAAGTTGTAGAAACATCTCAAGGATGATCAATGGAAACAAGACGCACCTGAGCTCAATTTTGAGTCTCAGAGCTAAAGGTCTGAATACTTATGTAAATAAGGTATTTCTGTTTATTTTTTTTTACATTTGCAAAAATGTGTCATTATTGGGTATTGTGTGTAGATTGATGAGGGGGAAAAAGTAATTTAATCCATTTTAGAATAAGGCTGTAACTTAACAAAATGTGGAAAAAGTCCAGGGGTCTGAATACTTTCTGAATGCTCTGTATGTTGCTGTGGGTGCCGGGTGTTTCATGATGAATAGATGTGAAAGTATAGGTGAAGGGATATGGATGGGTGTGAGTGTAATTGCATGCATATATGTGTACTGCATGTCATGTGAGTATAGTGTGTAAAATATGTGTGGGTGAATATTTTTCCTATGTGTGGGAGTAAATGTCTCCATGTGTACAGTAGGGTACAAAATGATTGACACCGTTGATAAAGATGTGCAAAAATGATGGTTTAAAATGAATAATTATAATACTGAGCTATATTGTATGCTCAGAAAAAATTGGTAAATTATATAATTTTTTACCAACAAGTAATATTCCTTTTCTGAATAATGTAAGGGTTGTAATGGGTTTCTGGAGACGGAGACTTTCATTTTGATGTGTGCTTGGGGTTATTTTCTTGCTGTAAAATCCACTTGCGGCCAAGTTTCAGCCTCCTGGCAGAGGCAACCAGGTTTTTTTGGCTAAAATACACTGGTACTGGGTAAAGTCCATCATGCTGTTGACCTTAACAAGGGCCCCAGGACCAGTGAAAGCAAAATAGCCCCATAACATCAAAGATCCACCTCCATATTTTACAGTAGATATGGAGTTATATTCTGCTTATGCATTCTCATTTCGAAACCAAACCTACTGTCTGTGTGCGTGGCCAAACAGCTATATTTTCATGTTGTTCAACAAATGTAAATGCATCGAGTTTGCTAAACAGCACTGGTACTTGGATTGGAACTGGTGCTTTACATGAAAATACAGAAAGAAAGAGAGAGAGAGGGTGCATGTTTTTACCCAGGATTCAGTGCCTTGCAAAAGTATTCATCCCCCTTGGCGTTTTTCCTATTTTGTTGCATTACAACCTGCAATTTAAATAGATTTTTAAATTGACAATTTTTTTCATGTAATGGTCATAGAAAAAATAGTCCAAATTGGTGAAGTGAAATTAAAATGAAAATGAAAAAAATAAAAAGCGGAAAACTGGAGCCTGTGTCTTCACCCCCTTTTCTATGAAGCCCCTAAATAAGATCGGGTGCAACCAATTACCTTCAGAAGTCACATAATTAGTTCAATAAAGTCCACCTGTGTGCAATCTCAGTGTCACATGATCTGTCACATGATCTCAGTATATATACACATGTTCTGAAAGGCCCCAGAGTCTGCAACACCACTAAGCAAGGGGCACCACCAAGCAAGCGGCACCCTGAAGACCAAGGAGCTCTCCAAACAGGTCAGGGACAAAGTTGTGGAGAAGTACAGATCAGGGTTGGGTTATAAAAAAATATCTGAAACTTTGAACATCCCACGGAGCACCATTAAATCCATTATTAAAAAATGAAAAGAATATGGCACCACAACAAACCAGCCAAGAGACGGCTGCCCACCAAAACTCACAGACCAGGCAAGGAGGGCATTAGTCAGAGAGGCAACAAAGAGACCAAAGATAACCCTGAAGGAGCTGCAAAGCTCCACAGCGGAGATTAGACCACTTTAAGCCATACACTCCACAGAGCTGGGCTTTACGGAAAGAGTGGCCAGAAAAAAAGCCATTGCTTAAAGATAAAAATAAGCAAACACGTTTGGTGTTCGCCAAAAGGCATGTGGGAGACTCCCCAAATATATGGAAGAAGGTACTCTGGTCAGATGAGACTAAAATGTTGCTTTTTAGCCATCAAGGAAAACACTATGTCTGGCGTAAACCCAACACCTCTCATCATCCCGAGAACACCAACCCCACAGTGAAGCATGGTGATAG
Organism: Oncorhynchus tshawytscha; assembly: GCF_018296145.1. Lineage (NCBI taxonomy): Eukaryota > Metazoa > Chordata > Actinopteri > Salmoniformes > Salmonidae > Oncorhynchus > Oncorhynchus tshawytscha. The sequence goes on from NC_056431.1 coordinate 22,316,744, forward strand.
CAGCATTATGCTGCGGGGATGTTTTTCATAGGCAGGGACTGGGAAACTGGTCAGAATTGAAGGAATGATGGATGGTGCTAAATACAGGGACATTCTTGAGGGAAACCTGTTTCAGTCTTCCAGAGATTTGAGACTGGGACGGAGGTTCACCTTCCAGCAGGACAATGACCCTAAGCATACTGCTGAAGCAACACTTTAGAGGGGGAAACATTTAAATGTCTTGGAATGTCCTAGTCAAAGCCCAGACCTCAATCCAATTGAGAATCTGTGGTATGACTTGAAGATTGCTGTACACCAGCGGAACCCATCCAACTTGAAGGAGCTGGAGCGGTTTTGCCTTGAAGAATGGGCAAAAGCCACAGTGGCTAGATGTGCCAAGCTTATAGAGACATACCCCAAGAGACTTGTAGCTGTAATTGATGCAAAGGGTGGCTCTACAAAGTTTTGACTTTTGGGGGGGGTGAATAGTTATGCACGCTCAAGTTAATTTTTTTTTGTCTTATTTCTTGTTTGTTTCACATCTTCAGAATGGTAGGCATGTTGTCTAAATCAAATGATACAAACCCCCCAAAAATCCATTTTAATTCCAGGTTGTAAGGCAACAAAATAGGAAAAATACCAAGGGGGTGAATACCTTCGCAAGCCCCTGTAGATCCTCTAGATGATTAAACATGTGTGCCATAATTCATTGTCAACAAGCACACATACTTCCAGAAAAAAAAAAATAATAATAACACCCTCCTACCATTATTAAGTAACGATTAGGTTACCTAATAAGGGTAGGATTTAGGTAGAGTAGACTGCACCAGACAACACAACAATGCATACAAATAGCATACTGGAATGCGAATTCCCAAAGTAATTTGAGAGGTTCCTGAAGTTAACAAGTTAAGGACACTGACAGATTGTGTTCTGTGTCATGTGCACGACAGTATACGTGTTGATTATGTTTTTGATTAGTAAAGGGAGTTGAACAAGTTTTCAGTTAAAAAAAATCTTATTTCTTGTTTGTTTCACAATATAAAAGAATTTGCATCTTCAAAGTGGTAGGCATGTTGTGTAAGTCCAATGATACAAACCCCCCCCCCCAAAAATACATTTTAATTCCAGGTTATAAGGCAACAAAATAGGAAAAATGCCAAGGGGGGTGAATACTTTCGCAATTCCCTGTAAATCACAGACAGCAGTGATACAGGATTATGTTGTCAAGAAAAAAGTAGAGATGAGGGGAAGAGGGGTTGTATGGGACAAGTTGGGAGCTATTTACACTGTATTGTTTGAAAAAGAAGAGGATAGAAAATGCTGCCCCTACAGCAAAGATGACTAGATGACTTGAAAAAGCACATCAATTTTTCTGTGCAGGTGAAAAAAAAGGCTGAAGGGACTTATGGCAGAATGGAGGCAAGAAAAGGAGAGAGATTAAAGAGAAAAAAAGTGTTTTTGGAAGCAGGAGACGAAGTAGCAAAAGATAAGGATGTTTCCAAATCAAACCAAATGTTATTCGTCACATGCTTCGTAGACAACAGGTGTAGACTAACAGTGAAATGGTGACTTACGGGCCCTTACCAACAATGTAGAATGAAAGAAAATAGAGAAATAATAGAAAAATAAAACACATACTTATTAAAGTAAAACGATATACACAATGAGTAAGGATAACTTGGCTATATACACGGGGTACCAGGACTGAGTCGATGTACAGGGGTACAAGGTAATTGAGGTAGATATGTACATATAACTAGGAAGAAAGTGACAGATGATGAACAGTGACAGCAGTGTACAGTATGTGATGAGTCAACGAATGTGTGCAGAAAGGGTTAATGCAGATAGTCCAGGTAGCTATTTGGTTAATAATTGAACTATTTTGGAGTCTCATGGCTTGGGTTAGAAGATATTCAGGGTCGTCTTGTTGGTTCCAAATTTGGTGCATCGGTATCACTTACCGTGCGGTAGCAGAGAGAACAGCCTATGACATGTGTGGCTGGAGTCTTTGACCATCTTTAGGGCCTTCCTCTGACACTGTCTGGCATCGAGGTCCTAGATGGCGGGGCGCTCTAAAGCAGTGATGTAAAGGGCAGTACGTACTACCCTCTGTAGCGCCTTGCGGTCAGATGCCAAGGAATTGCCATACCAAGCGGTGATGCAGCCAATCAAGATGCTCAATGATGCAGCTGTAGAACTTTCTAAGGATCTGAGGGCCCATGCCAAATTCTTTCAGCCTCCTGAGGGGGAATAGGCATTGTCGTTCCATCTTCATGACTGTTGGTGTGTGAACCATGATCTATCCTTAGTGATGGGGACACCGAGGAACTTCAAGAAAATCAGAGAGGAGAAGCATGAGAGAGGGAAGGAGAGAGGAACTAGAGGGAGAGAAGGAGAGATGAACTAGAGGGAGAGAAGGAGAGAGGAACTAGAGGGAGAGAAGGAGAGAGGAACTAGAGGGAGAGAAGGAGAGAGGAACTAGAGGGAGGGAAGGAGAGAGGAACTTGAAGGAGAGAGGAACTAGAGGGAGGGAAGGAGAGAGGAACTAGAGGGAGAGAAGGAGAGAGGAACTAGAGGGAGACAAGGAGAGAGGAACTAGAGGGAGTGAAGGAGAGAGGAACTAGAGGGAGACAAGGAGAGAACGAGAGTCTATCTCAGATTAGTGGTTGCAGGATCCAATCAATTATTAATGCCATGCAGATTAGAGTTGACAAACGATGCAATGGTGGCTGTCTATTCCCTCGCCATTTTACCCTGCCTTCCGGAAAGAAGATGGAGATGGATAAGAGAGGGAACGGGGACGAGAGGGAGAGATGAGTGGAACCATTTGAGTTTGTTGTTGTTTGTTTGTTTACTTCACTGGGAAGAGACAGAGTGAGTGAAACTGGGAAGTAAACAACAGGGGGACTGGGACCAATAGGACACTTAATTTGGGGCACTGAGGGGGAGGGAGTAGTAGCGTATTTGCCCCTAGACACTGATCCAACTTCAGTTTCACGTTTTCCCCTAATGGTTAAGATATGAATTGGGGAAGGGTAAGATGATCCTAGATCTGTGCCAGAGGACATATTCCTCCTGGAGCGGTGGATAGAACCTTGAAAGGTATGATGAGAGTCATGTTGTTTGAGGATTAGTAAGTTTGTGTATGTGTGTGTGTGTGTGTGTGTGTGTGTGTGTGTGTGCGTGCGTGCGTGCGTGCGTGCGTGCGTGCGTGCGTGCGTGCGTGCGTGTGTGCGTGTGTTTTTACCGCTTCATTAAAAGGATCAGCTCTCAGGTATAAAAACAGCTGGATGCCCTTGAGTCAAGCAATTAACCAATAGCAACACTGGTGATATAAAAAGACAACAATAGACACAAATATAATGTACAATCTAAACACAATTTGTGTATTTATAAATCCAGTAAATCACGCTGTTCATAAATCGGAAATATGAATAATCCTGTAATTGTGTGTCAGAATGTCTTAAATATACCTAGGGCACAGATTAGATGCAATCTATAAACAACATCCTTCCCGTAGGCTAATGTACCATTCTCAATGTACAGTAAGCATACTGTACAATGCTGACAATGCTCCAGGGTTAAGAGAGGATAACCCAATGTACTCTACATGTCCTGCCTGAGCTCAGCAGTACAGTACACTAGCTCAAGTGAAAGTCCCATAGCCCAAACAGACAGATTTCACAGAGACCTCGGACTGGATCTTATTGGGAATTATCTCTAGCTTCTCTGCTATAGCCTACTCTCAGGTGCTCGGCCACCCACGCCGTACTGTACGACTCATTTTAGGTATCAGACCACTCAGACCAAGGGAGGTGTGAATAAGGCATAACATTCTGAATTGTGTGTCAAATGAACACAAAAAAAAAGAGTGAAAGGAGGAGGGATAAAAACACAAAAAAAAAACACATATCACTCTGGATGTTTAATTAGGTGTGTGGCAGATGCATGTTAGAGCAGTTTTAGGTCTGCGAGGTTACATGAACAGGGCTTTGCGATTAGCCAGATATCCAGTGATGGATAAATGGTGGGATTTCATGGCGAGGGGAAATGGTTAAAGAGAATAGAAACGGAGAGAGCAGGGAGAGAGGAAGAAGAGCACGAGAGAGAGAGAGAGCGAAAGAGAGAGACGCTTAGCTGAAGGAAGAACAGTCCCATTTGAATGTAGTAAGCTGGGGCCATTGCGTTTGAAAAGGCAGAATCAAACGATGGTAGAGGCGCTCATCTTTATCCCAACTGGAGCCCTGAAGCCAGCATGGCTGCCTGCCTCACCATCTCTGGCTGCAAAGTGCCCAAAATTAATTAGCATGCCACTGGAGAGGGGAACGGGAGATGAGGACAAGTCCCTACTGGGAGAGCAGGAGAGGGAACTAAAGGGGAGGGGGAGAGGAGAGGAGCGAAGGCAGAGAGGAAAGAGCAGGAGAGGAGAGGTGAGTGAGAGCGAGAGGAAGAGAGAAAAAGAGAAGGATGAGGGAGAGAGAGAGAGAAGAGAGTGGGAAAGAGGAGGGGAATGAAGAGGGGACTCGAGCTGGAGAGATAGAGAGTCAGATAGAGACAGAAAGGAGTGAAGGGGAGAGGAGCAGAGAAGAGAGGAGGGTTCTGTGTGGCAGAGCTAGGGCTTTGAGCCTGTTGGAGACTGACTAAAGATCTGGATTTGTGTGACATGTCTGTACAACATCTCCATCAAAGACTTCCTGTCTGTCTCTCTCTCACTGTGTCTTTGTTTCTGGCCATGGGAATCCATACATCCCTACTCTCTCTGTGTCTGTCTATTCACTCTTTCTTTTTCACCCTCCCCCTTTCCCCCAATCCTATTCCCACGATCTCTTTTGTCCTTTTTTCCTTCGCTTTTCTCCTCCGGCTCTGACTCAAGACTTTCTGGGGGGCTGAGAGGTGGTGGGCTGAGAGGTGGTGGGCTGAGAGGTGGTGGGCTGAGAGGTGGCGGGCTGAGAGGTGGCAGGCTGAGAGGTGGCGGGCTGAGAGGTGGCGGGCTGAGAGGTGGTGGGCTGAGAGGTGGGGGCTGAGAGAGAGCTATGTAGGAACTTGTGTGCTCGGATAAGCTGGGGAATTAGAGGGTGGAGATCAGTAGTGGTGTCAGTGATGAGTTCAGAGAGGAAGAGAGGAACTGGAGGCCTCCCTGTCTTCCTGGAAACACTCTGTGAACTTGGAACACACACACACTTGCACTCAAACTCATGCACACACACACACGTATGCATGCATGTGCACAAACACACTCTCTCTCACACTCACACACACACACACACACACACACACACACACACACACACACACACACACACACACACACACACACACACACACACACACACACACACACACACACACACACACAAACACAAATCCACCTGGCAGGGAGTAGGATACATTTACATTCAACACCAGTAAGCCCCCTTTTGGTACCATGGAAGGACTTGAACTCAGTGAAGGTCCCTCCATAAAAAGATGTCCGAAAATTGCTTTGGGGATAATACATGGAACTACGGCATATAAAAGATGTGAGAAGGGGCTGAAGAGGTATGAAAATGAAAGTAATGAGCTTCGACTCTGATATTTCTTTCATCTCATCACGAAATGAAAAGTTATTTCATTCAGCTTGCGTTGGAAACTACGTGAACCAGGCAACCAGGCATTTTTTGTATTTTAGATACTTGTACGGGAACATTTAGGAGGCTGGTACTAACGTTGGATTTGTGTTTTTTCCAGGTCAAGTCAAGTTGAAGGCTGTTGTGGAACAATGTTAGAATGCGTAAATAAATAGCTTACAAGTACCTGTGTAACACTTCACTATAATGTGGTTGTAATGCATTGTAATGCTTGTTATAGGTAGCTATGATCCTGGATGGGGAGGTTACCTTTGCATTTACCTTTACAAATTAGACTTAGAAAGAATAGCTATGATAATGGCAGTTTATAATGGTTTGTCTTTTTGCAAATTATCTAGACTAGATATAAGATAAAAGAACACACATCATCTGGGGGATTCAAGATCCTATTGTCACTCTTTGGCTTTGACAATGAAGTCGGGCAGTTTCAGTGTGTTCTGTTATTCATATTTCAATGACACATGTCTCACAAGTATGCCATGTTTGATGCCTCTGCATCCTTTAGTGTGCTGTGAGCTGTAACGTGTATGCACGCGGACAGCAGCTGTCAACGGGTGCGTCTGCCTGTGTGTATGGGTGTGTGTGTGTGTACATTTCTGCGTCTGAGTCTGTGTCAGTGTGTGTAGTACAGTCGTGGCCAGAAAGCTTTGAGAATGACACAAACGTTAATTTTCACAAAGTCTGCTGCCTCAGTTTGTATGATGGCAATTTGCATATAATCCAGAATGTTATGAAGAGTGATCAGATGAATTGCAGTTAATTGCACAGTCCCTCTTTGCCATGCAAATGAACAGAATCCCCCAAAAACATTTCCACTGCATTTCAGCCCTGCCACAAAAGGACCAGTTGACATCATGTCAGTGATTCTTTCGCTAACACAGGTGTGAGTGTTGACGAGGACAAGGCTGGAGATCACTCTGTCATGCTGATTGAGTTCTAATAACAGACTGGAAGCTTCAAAAGGAGGGTGGTGCTTGGAATCTTTGTTCTTCCTCTGTCAAACATAGTTACCTGCAAGGAAACACGTGCCGTCATCAATGCTTTGCACAAAAAGGGCTTCACAGGCAAGGATATTGCTGCCAGTAAGACTGCACCAAAATCAACCATTTATCGGATCATCAAGAACTTCAAGGAGATTGGTTCAATTGTTGTGAAGAAAGCTTTAGGGTGCCCAAGAATGTCCAGCAAGCGCCAGGACCGTCTCCTAAAGTTGATTCAGCTGCGGGATCGGGGCACCACCAGTACAGAGCTTGCTCAGGAATGGCAGCAGGCAGGTGTGAGTGCATCTGCACGCATAGTGAGGCGAAGACTTTTGGAGGATGGCCTGGTGTCAAGAAGGGCAGCAAAGAAGGCAAGAAGGACAGACTGATATTCTGCAAAAGGTACAGAGATTGGCCTGCTGAGGACCGGAGTAAAGTCATTTTCCGATGGTTTGGGGCATCCGGAATAAAAGCTTGTCCAGAGAAGAAAAGGTGAGCGCTACCATCAGTCCTGTGTCAAATCAAATCAAATCAAATGTTATTTGTCACATACACATGGTTAGCAGATGTTAATGCGAGTGTAGCGAAATGCTTGTGCTTCTAGTTCCGACAATGCAGTAATAACCAACAAGTAATCTAGCTAACAATTCCAAAACTACTACCTTATAGACACAAGTGTAAGGGGATAAAGAATATGTACATAAAGATATATGAATGAGTGATGGTACAGAGCGGCATAGGCAAGATACAGTAGATGGTATTGAGTGCAGTATATACATATGAGATGAGTATGTAAACAAAGTGGCATAGTTAAAGTGGCTAGTGATACATGTATTACATAAGGATGCAGTAGATGATATAGAGTACAGTATATACGTATACATATGAGATGAATAATGTAGGGTATATAAACATTATATTAGGTAGCATTTTTTAAAGTGGCTAGTGATATATTTTACATCATTTCCCATCAATTCCCATTATTAAAGTGGCTGGAGTTGAGTCAGTGTGTTGGCAGCAGCCACTCAATGTTAGTGGTGGCTGTTTAACAGTCTGATGGCCTTGAGATAGAAGCTGTTTTTCAGTCTCTCGGTCCCAGCTTTGATGCACCTGTACTGACCTCGCCTTCTGGATGATAGCGGGGTGAACAGGCAGTGGCTCGGGTGGTTGCTGTCCTTGATGATCTTTATGGCCTTCCTGTGACATCGGGTGGTGTAGGTGTCCTGGGGGGCAGGTAGATTGCCCCCGGTGATGCGTTGTGCAGACCTCACTACCCTCTGGAGAGCCTTACGGTTGTGGGCGGAGCAGTTGCCGTACCAGGCGGTGATACAGCCCGACAGGATGCTCTCGATTGTGCATCTGTAGAAGTTTGTGAGTGTTTTGGTGACAAGCCGAATTTCTTCAGCCTCCTGAGGTTGAAGAGGCGCTGCTACGCCTTCTTCACGATGCTGTCTGTGTGGGTGGACCAATTCAGTTTGTCTGTGATGTGTACGCCGAGGAACTTAAAACTTACTACCCTCTCCACTACTGTTCCATCGATGTGGATAGGGGGGGTGTTCCCTCTGCTGTTTCCTGAAGTCCACAATCATCTCCTTAGTTTTGTTGACGTTGAGTGTGAGGTTATTTTCCTGACACCACACTCCGAGGGCCCTCACCTCCTCCCTGTAGGCCGTCTCGTCGTTGTTGGTAATCAAGCCTACCACTGTTGTGTCGTCCGCAAACTTGATGATTGAGTTGGAGGCGTGCGTGGCCACGCAGTCGTGGGTGAACATGGAGTACAGGAGAGGGCTCAGAACGCACCCTTGTGGGGCCCCAGTGTTGAGGATCAGCGGGGTGGAGATGTTGTTGCCTACCCTCACCACCTGGGGGGCCCGTCAGGAAGTCCAGTACCCAGTTGCACAGGGCGGGGTCGAGACCCAGGGTCTCGAGCTTGATGACGAGCTTGGAGGGCACTATGGTGTTAAATGCCGAGCTGTAGTCGATGAACAGCATTCTCACATAGGTATTCCTCTTGTCCAGATGGGTTAGGGCAGTGTGCAGTGTGGTTGAGATTGCATCATCTGTGGACCTATTTGGGCGGTAAGCAAATTGGAGTGGGTCTAGGGTGTCAGGTAGGGTGGAGGTGATATGGTCCTTGACTAGTCTCTCAAAGCACTTCATGATGACGGAAGTGAGTGCTACGGGGCAGTAGTCGTTTAGCTCAGTTACCTTAGCTTTCTTGGGAATAGGAACAATGGTGGCCCTCTTGAAGCATGTGGGATCAACAGACTGGGATAGGGATTGATTGAATATGTCCGTAAACACACCAGCCAGCTGGTCTGCGCATGCTCTGAGGGCGCGGCTGGGGATGCCGTCTGGGCCTGCATGCCAACAGTAAAGCATCCTGAGACCAATCATGTGTGGGGTTGCTTCTCAGCCAAGGGAGTGGGCTCACTCACAATTTTGCCTTAGAACACAGCCATGAATAAAGAATGGTACCAACACATCCTCCGAGAGCAACTTCTCCCAACCATCCAGGAACATGCCATCAGTCAGGATGTGGCCCTGAAGTTAATTGACAGCATGCCAGGATGGATTGCAGAGGTCTTGAAAAAGAAGGGTCAACACTGCAAATATTGACTCTTTGCATCAACTTCATGTAATTGTCAATAAAAGCCTTTGACACTTATGAAATGCTTGTAATTATACTTCAGTATTCCATAGTAACATCTGACAAAAATATCTAAAGACACTGAAGCAGCAAACTTTCTGGAAATTAATATTTGTGTCATTCTCAAAACTTTTGGCCACAGCTGTACACTGCTGGCAGAGCAGTTTGCTACTTATTTACAGATCATTCTCATATTAACACATACAATGCCTCCAGAAAGTATTCATACCCCACATTTTTCCCCACATTTTGTTGTGTTACAGCCTGAATTCAAAATGGATTCCATCTTTTTTTCCTACACACGATACCCCATAATGACAAAGTGAAAACATGTTTTTACATTGGTATGGCACATTTTTTGAAAATGAAATACATAAATATCTATTTGACCTAAGTATTCACAACCGTGAGTCAATACATGTTAAGATCACCTTTGACAGAGGTTACAGCTGTGAGTCTTTCTGGGGAAGTCTCTAAGAACTTTGCACACCTGGAATGTTCAATATTTGCACATTATTTTTTTTTTTATTCTTCTAGCTCTGTCAAGTTGGTTGTTGATCAAGGCATTAATCCAAACCAAACAGCTCGGAGGAGACAGACAGCCCGCTAAATGACATCTGGTGGCTTGGATTTGTTTACGATTTTAACATTCACCAAAGAGATTAATAACCGATTTAAGAAACATCGTAATATGATCAGCCATTTTTAGGTCTTGCCATAGATTTTCAAGACGATTTAAGTCAAAACTGGTAAGCAACTCAAGTGGATATTTGGCCTTGTGTTTTAGGTCATGGTCCTGCTGAAAGGTGAATTTGTCTCTCAGTATTTGGTGGAAAGCAGACTGTTAACCAGGTTTTCTTCTAGGATTTTGCCTGTGCTTAGCTCTATTCCGTTTCTTTTCATCCCCCAAAAAAACTCCCTAGTCGTTGTCGATTACAAGCATACCCATAACATGATACAGCCACCACCACGCTTGAAAATATGAAGAGTGGTACACGGTGATGTGTTGTGTTGGATTTGCCCCAAACATAACACTTTGTATTCAGGACATGAAGTTCATTTCTTTGCCAATTCTTTTTACAGTTTTACTTTAGTGCCTTATTGCAAACAGGATGCATGTTTTGGAATATTTTTTATTCTGTACAGGCTTCCTTCTTTTAACTCTGTCATTCATGTTAGTATTGTGGAGTAACTACAATGTTGTTCTCTGTAACCATCCAAAGTGTAATTAATAACTTCACCATGCTCAAAGGGATATTCAATGTCTGCTTTTATTTTTACCCATCTACCAATAGGTGCCCTTCCTTGCAAAGCATTGGAAAACCTTCTTGGTCTTTGTGGTTGAATCTGTGTTTGAAATGTACTGCTCAACTGAGGGACCTAACAGATAATTGTATGTGTGGAGTACAGAGATGCGAAAATCATTCAAAAATCATGTTAAGCACTATTATTGCAGTCCATGCAACTTATTATGTGACTTTTTAAGCAAACCTTTACCCCTGAACTTATTTAGGCTTGCCATAACAGAGGGGTTGAGTACTTATTGACTCAAAACATTTCAGATTTTCATTTGTAATACATTTTTGACATTATGCGGTATTGTGTGTAGGCATGTGATGCAAAATCTCAATATAATCCATTTTAAATTCAAGCTGTAACACAACAACATGTGGAAGAAGTCAAGGGGTGTGAATACTTTTCGAAGGCACTGTACTATTGGGAGTAGAGAGCCAGAGATAATTCTCTGAGCCGTGCACGCCGACAAGGCATTAATCCAAACCAAACAGCTCGGAGGAGACAGACAGACCGCTAATAACATCTGGTGGCTTGGATTTGTTTACGATTTTAACATTCACCAAAGAGATTAAATAACCGATTCAAGAAACATCATCATAATATGCACATTATTAGGACACGTTCCAAAGAAATTTGAATTCGGGAAGAGAAACAGACCTACAAAACTGACATTTGAAGATAAATGAAAGACAAATTAATGAATACTATATTTGATTACTTATGACATATTTCATTGCCTCGGCTAGGTTGCTAAAACCCCCTTAGCCCCCAGGGGGAAAAACAACAGCTTTATCTAGCATCATCTGTGGCAAATCCATCAATGGAATGTTTCCCACTCCCTCAGGTGACAATCCACAAGGTCCTGTTGAGACCGAGGCTGTTCTTATACGGGCACCATACTTGCCTGTTCCCTCGTCATCCAGACAATGAGACGTTAATATAACTTGGGTCCAAAAAGACAGGGGCTAGTAATACTGGCTTTATTCCAAGTCCTTAGCTATTTCTCCCTACACAAGACCCTCTCACGCTCTCAGCCTGGCTCGGTGAAAAGTGTAAATATTAAATGGCTCTCCATCGATTGCGTTCTAGTGCTCCTCGCTTGCCTCCTTCTCAGAAGAAATACCAAGATTCGTCATCATAGAGACTGGCGGTGGCTGTTTTAACGAGAGGGTTTGTTTCACTCAGAGGGCCTCTTTTCTCAGCGAGATGGAGAGAGAGTGTGTGTGTGTGTGTGTGTGTGTGTGTGTGTGTGTGTGTGTGTGTGTGTGTGTGTGTGTGTGTGTGTGTCGCGCCGGCAAACATGCGAGCTTGCCGAGGGAATGAGGCTTCTGTGTAAGCGAGCTAGCAGCTTGCTGCGACGACAAACGAGATGATCGGGTTTCATCCCAGCCACACAATGGAGGAACTCTGTTTCCTTCTGCTGTGTTGAGAGAGAGAGAGAGAGAGAGATCCTTAGCTTCTGTTGCTTCCACATGGAAAGAAGGGGGTGTACGGGGTCCAAATTAGGTCCTGCTGAGACCAAGGATATCCTAGTATGGACACCGTATAATTGTGTAATGGCTAAATAATTGAGACGGTAAGAGGGAGGGAAAGTACGTCAGAGCGGGGCGCAATTGAGGTCAAGAGAGCACTGTATGAAAGCCAGAGCTGGGTAGCCGACCACACAAGTGTTTGTGGAAGGTGAGTGCGTGTCATACAGGCTCTCCAAAGCACCCTGCTCTGGCCAAACATAGCTAACACAAAAGCACTGCCAGAGTGGCTAGGCTAACAGACCAACAGTGGTAACATAACAATGGCAGAACCGTTGTGTTCAAGCATTAAAATGTACGGAGATCTGCATGCACAGTACAGATGAATCCAAGTCACCTATGTGCACACAAATGCACAGATGCACACACACACACACACACACACACACACACACACACACACACACACACATCCCCGATACCTGCCAGCCTGCCAGTGCAGTGCACTATACCCCCCTCCCGTCCTCCTCCCTCCGTCTTCCCCAGGGGCTCCTTCCTAAGCTGATTAGCTGATTTCTGCTCCCCGAGGTAATTCTATTTTGTTCCTAGCGCAAGTGGTGCTGATGCCGTGAATGATCCTGACAGCACTGACTCCTGGGCTCTTGCCCCTTTCTCCGGCAATTCCCCTCGGTTCCCTTCCTCTACCTCACCTCTCCACCCTTTCTCCCTCCTTCTCCTCAATTCTCTCAACTCTCCTCACGGAGGAGCATGACTCTGCAACTCCTGGCTGTGCAACCTGCTGCTCTAAGAACAACACCTCAACACACACACACACACACACACACACACACACACACACACACACACACACACACACACACACACACACACACACACACACACACACACACACACACACACACACACATATACACTCACACCCAATACATGCACATGCAGGGTGCAACTTTCACTGGGGACGGACGGACCAGGTGACTGGGGTCATGTCCCCCCACATTCTGAAATTGCACTTTTGTGCCCCCACCAGTTTTATCATTGCAATGTGATACTATAAGTGCAACAGTGTGCTTTAGGACCAAGCGGACGCCAAAGAACGGTCGGGTAGACTGTTTGGGGTTTTCAGCCTCTGAATTTAGAACCGCATGGACAACACAGAGCGGGCGGACAGGCTGTGTGAAAGGCAACGCTTCTGGAAGGCTGGCTGCACCAGCATAGGAGAGTTGAACAGAGACAGCTGCTGTCAGTGTGTTGTGCTCATTTTCCGAGTTGTAACAGTAAGCAGAGCAGAAACTGGCTACACTTTAGTCGATTGATATAGCTGGCAAGGTATCTGCTGTTTAACTTAACAGAAAAAAAACTAAACGAGTGTTTATTCCCAGTGCTAAGCTATTAGCTATTGTAACTGACATCTAATCATAGCTAATGTTTCATCCTTTCTCGACTTAGGTGAATTAATTAACTAGCTAGTAGCTAACTTACCACAGCCAGTTCAGCTCTAGCTACAGTATCTGTCAGATAGTAATAACAGCTATATCACTATCTATCAGCTGTTGTTTGCATGAAAAGGTTTTGTAGCCTTTGTTTTGTCCCATTTCAATAGAAGTAAATGAACTTGGCTAGCTTCCGCCAGTTGATGTATCGTTAGAGAGCTGTCCAAAAGTTGCTATTATTTTTTGCCTCAATCACACTAGACCTGAATCAAATGATGAAACCAGCAGACAAATTGAAGGCGGATATTCTGACGTTTTTTCAGTGCAACGTGAGTTTTTAATATTCAGCATAAAAATGTAACGTTATTGATCTGTCAGCTTCCCTAGCTAATTCCCTACGTTTCAAACAAACACAGTATTAAACAGCTCTACAGGCTTCATGGTGCCCAACATTATGCTCAGCAAGTCTAAGCAGGATCAGATGGTGACCGGTGTCCCAGCAGGGTCAGACAGCCAGGGAAAACCAGTCTACAGAGCTCAGGTGGATTTTGCAGTATATTAACAATATCAGTGAATGATACAAAGTTCCATCTGGAATTGATGGGTAGACCTACAGTAGCTACAGGACAGCATCTTAACGCTACGCAGATCTGGGATCTGGGAATAATGGTCATTTCAACGATTGAACCATTGATTCTATTCTTGGATCATTTAATGTATAAATGTACAACTAGGTGATTCTTTGTCATGCTTCATCTTAGCAGCCGGGGAAGATCTGTGACGGAGCTGCGGTGAATCTTTGCAGATAGAACGAGACAGATGCTTCTCGAAGATTGAACCTATTTTAAGGCCGCCTGACAAACCTCCGAAGTTGATTTCCAAACCGTATTAAGGGTTGATACCGGCTTTTCCCCAACATGTCAAACAAAAATGTGAGGAAGACCTGGTAGAAGCTGTTGATGATGAAGAATGGATGTGTTTGAATGCCCAGTCATGTTCATATCATCTCAGACATACATCACTGTAGTTTAAGACCATCCATAGAACATCCTATATGCCAGTGAAACATAAATGTAATTCCTCTGCTGGAGGTGTAAAACACTTATCTCAACACGTCTACAGATTCTCCCCGTTTTTGTTTGCCTTGAAATGTTGATAATAGAGACTGTTATCAGAAGAAGCTGTGTAACCAAGCATTTGAAGCGGCTAAGATATGCATTGCCATTTATTGGAAGGTTGGTTATCCTCCCACAATGCCACAGTGTTGGATGTCAGAAATGTCAAGTCATCTATCGCTGGATTTGATTTATTACAAGATTAAAGGTACACTGGGCAACTCTCATAAGGCCTGGATGCCTTATATGGAATACAGCACAACAAAATAAGTCTATGTTGAAAACATGCCCACGTCAGAGGAGATACCTTTGGCAATCCCTAGCTGTTGGTCTGCTCAGTACTGGCCCTGGGGTTCTGCCGTCCTTTGGGTTGTCCCTCTGGCCTTGGCCTAACACACCTGAAAACAATAATGAATGTTTCACTAAGACCCTAAAGCTGAGTGGGGTGTGTTGAGTTGGGGTGCTACAGGGCCGTGGACCTCTAGGGACAGGGCAGGGTGATCCAACTATATTGTAAGCAAGTAAAAATAGCTCTACAGTACTATTAGGCCTATGATATGAATTATACTGAACGAAAATATGAATGCAATATGCAACAATTTCAAAGGTTTGCTGAGTTACAGTTCATAAAATGAAATAAGTCAATTGTTCATTTGTTCATTTGTTAGGCTATTGGTTGAAGGTGCAACACAATGTTAATTATTAATAACCTTTGATCTAGTTCAGGCTTATCAATCACTTAAACATTTAATCATTTAATAATGACATCTTACCTTGATAACGCTGGGCCGTGTTTACTTACTTTTTGTTGTTCTTAATAGACACAACATATTGGATTGTGTAGAAATGCAAGAAATTAGTTTTAGATGGTCAAAAATATGCCCCCCCCCTCCTAGTTACTCTGATAAATGTTGTGTCTTCCTGGTCCCGTTAAGTAGTTGTTAAGAGAAAGGAAACGTCATGGTAACTTGTTTTATGTTTTTAATTAGTGCTGCAGCTTGAGACTAACTTCTAATTGGCTAATTTCCTTCATTCCAGTCATCACAATTAACTAGCCTAATTATACTGTATGTTTGAGAATATCTAAAATATTTGCATACTCAAGACGAAATATGTCATTATCGAGCAGAAAATGAACAGGGAGCAAAATTTGTAAGCTTAGTCTGTTGTGAACGGCTTTAGGGCTCATGCGTGAAAAAACTAAACAAAAGCCAAATTAGATATTTTAGCCAAGCACTAAATTGAATTCAGATTTTGTTAAAAATGTAATTTGCTAATGAATTTTCAGCACTTTATCTATGCCATGTCGATTGTTGGAAACCAGTGTGTGTGTATATATTTCATAATCCGTCTAGTGTGAAACTTGGATCACGCAACTCTTAATTCCATACCAGCTACTATTCTGCAGATGCTATTGCTATAAAGATAGAATGAGAGAGATGTAGGGCTTTGGTCCAATGCAGCAGCAAACTATCAAAGCACATCATGGATCTATTCTGGTCACAGACAACAATTCTGGTCACAGACAACAATTCTGGTCACAGACAACAATTATGACCAAAGACAACAATTCTGGTCACAGACAACAATTATGACCAAAGACAACAATTCTGGTCACAGACAACAATTATGACCAAAGACAACAATTCTGGTCACAGACAACAATTCTGGTCACAGACAACAATTCTGATCAAGGACAACAATTCTGGTCACAGACAACAATTATGACCAAAGACAACAATTCTGGTCACAGACAACAATTCTGGTCACAGACAACAATTCTGGTCACAGACAACAATTCTGGTCACAGACAACAATTATGACCAAAGACAACAATTCTGGTCACAGACAACAATTCTGGTGACAGACAACAATTATGACCAAAGACAACAATTCTGGTCACAGACAACAATTCTGGTCACAGACAACAATTATGACCAAAGACAACAATTCTGACCATAGACAACAATTCTGACCACAGAGAACAATTTTGGTGACAGACAACAATTCTGACCATAGACAACAATTCTGACCATAGACAACAATTCTGATCAAGGACAACAATTCTGATCACAGACAACAATTATGACCAAAGACAACAATTCTGACCATAGACAACAATTCTGACCACAGAGAACAATTTTGACCACAGACAACAATTCTGACCATAGACAACAATTCTGATCAAGGACAACAATTCTGATCACAGACAACAATTCTGGCCACAGACATTTCTGGACACAGGCAACATTTCTGGCCATTTCTCGCATCTATTGAACAGATGTTAGATGTTGTCAATCGCTCAATGTGCTTAATTGCTTTTTTTAGGGAATTGGATTATCAACACTGTCAATTTCCCACTCTAAAGCTACAACTCTCTTTTGTGTATTTGTAATCAGTGTAGATTTTCTGTCGTTTTAATTAATGCAACTGCTGTCGGATGTCTGAGTATTAGAAAGCACACAAGTAACATGTGGCATGTGTTTGAAGGGTTGAAAAGAGCTTGAGAACTTGAAGTACTCAGCTCTGTACAAGAAAAAAGAAATGTCCCTTGTTCAGGACCCTGTCTAATTCTTAAAAATCTAAATAACTTCACAGATCATTGTTTCCCATGCTTGTTCAATGAACCATAAACAATTAATGAACACACACCTGTGGAACGGTCGTTAAGACACTAACAGGTTACAGACTGTAGGCAATTAAGGTCACAATTATGAAAACTTAGGACACTAAAGAGGCCTTTCTACTGACTCTGAAAAACACCAAAAGAAAGATGCCCAGGGTCCCTGCTCATCTGCGTGAACGTGCCTTAGGCATGCTGCAAGGAGGCATGAGGGGCAATAAATTGCAATGTCCATACTGTGAGACGCCTAAGACAGCACTTCAGGGAGACAGGACAGACAGCTGATCATCCTCGCAGTGGCAGGCCACGTGTAACAACACCTGCACAGGATCGGTACACCTGCGGGACAGGTAAAGGATGGCAGCAACAACTGCGTTACACCAGGAACGCACAATCCCTCCATCAGTGTTCAGACTGTCTGCAATAGGCTGAGAGAGGCTGGACTGAGGGCTTGTAGGCCTGTTGTATAAGACAGGTCCTCACCAGACATCACCGGCAACAACGTTGCCTATGGGCACAAAACCACCATCGCTGGACCAGACAGGACTGGCAAAAAGTGCTCTTCACTGACGAGTCGCGGTTTTGTCTCACCAGGGGTGATGGTCGGATTTGTGTTTATCGTCGAAGGAATGAGCGTTACACCAAGGTCTGTACTCTGGAGCCAGATAGATTTGGAGGTGGAGGGTCCGTCATGGTCTGGGGCGGTGTGTCACAGCATCATTGGACTGAGCTTGTTGTCATTGTAGGCATTCTCAACACTGTGTGTAACAGAGAAGACATCCACCTCCCTCATGTGGTACCTTCCTGCAGGCTCATCCTGACATGACCCTCCAGCATGACAATACCACCAGCCATACTGCTTGTTCTGCACGTGATTTCCTGCAAGACAGGAATGTCAGTGTTCTGCCATGGCCAGCGAAGAGCCCGGATCTCAATCCCATTGAGCACATCTGGGACCTGTTGGATCGGAGGGTGAGGGCTTGGGCCATTCGCTCCATAAATGTCTGGGAACTTGCAAGTGCCTTGGTGGAAGAGTGGGGTAACATCTCACAGCAAGAACGGGCAAATCTGGTGCAGTCCATGAGGAAGAGATGCACTGCAGTACTTAATGCAGCTGGTGGCCACACCAGATACTGACTGTTACTTTTGACTTTGAGCCCCCCTTTGTTCAGGGACACATTATTCCATTTCTGTTAGTCACATGTCTGTGGAACTTGTTCAGTTTATATCTCAGTTGTTGAATCTTGTTATGTTCATACAAATATTTACACATGTTAAGTTTGCTGAAAAGAAACGCAGTTGACAGTGAGAGGACGTTTCTACTTTTGCTGAATTTATAGTGGTGTATGTGAATCTGTAAGATCAGAGATACGTTGGCGGCTAGCACTTCTGTTTTGCCTAGGGCGACATAATGCTTATACAGCCTCAACTCCGAAGGATTAGGTTGAAATACATACATTTTCCAGATAGGAAGAGAACTGTGTCTACACAGCCCACATTTACATTATGATTTAATTTTTTATTTAACCTTTATTTAACTAGGCGTGTCAGTTAAAAAAAATCTTATTTACAATGACGGCCTACCCCTGGCCAAACCCTCACCTAACCCGGACGACACTGTGCCAATTGTGCACCGCCCTATGGGACACCCAATCAAGGCCGGTTATGATACAGCCCGGAAATCGAACCCTGGTCTGTAGTGACGCCTCTTAGACCACTGCGCCACTCAGGATCCAAAAGATGTCTGGCTGTACGATATTCCAGACATACCGGTGGAGAGTTTTTTAAATCCCTAACTTGTCAAGGGAAACAGGCTTTACAGCCAGACATCTTGTCAGTGAGAAGGACTATTTTAGGCCTTTACGTTGATGGCAGCACTTCACCCACAAATCTGTCAAATTACCTGTGTTAAGGGTTTATTGACAGTACTCCACTTGGTCTTCGAAATGGGGCTGGTGCATGGTGGGAGTGTGGTTGTCTGGGGGAGGGAAGTAACAGTTTAACTACCCTATCGATTTCAATGTGCTAAGGGGTTTCGGCTCCAGTCCAAGGAAAATGGGGGTAAAATACCGCTCTGGAAGCGTCTTCCCAGGAGTTAACACTTGGTTTTTCTCCGGAGGATTCAATGGTAAAGATCTGTGGCCGCCTATTGAAGTCGTACCACTCTGCAGATTGAGAGCTGTATGGCTGTGTGCACTCTGCAGATTGAGAGCTGTATGGCTGTGTGCACTCTGCAGTGCTCTATGGGCTGTTGTGTGGGGAGGGATTAGAGAGAGGGAGGGAGGGATGGAAGGGGAGGGATGGAGGTAGGGAAGGGTGGGGGAGTGGATGAAGAAGTGTGGATGCAGCACATGTACAGTCGAAAAGGGGCAGATGTCAACTCTTTTGGCTGAGGCCAGAGAATCACCACGAGTCTGATCTAATAGTAAAATCAAGCTGACGGTTTCGATGGTGGCTCTTTTAGGATATTCTGGCAGTTGCTGAAAACAATTTGTCGAGGAATTGCGTTCTGAAGACAACACTTTGTCTGACCTTCAGAATCTGTAACCGAAATGACCACTGACATTTTAAAGAGATCAAGGCACAAAGAATGAGCTTGAATACAATGTCTTCTCCACATCTGATGATTCATACATGTTCATACATTCAGTCATTCATACATTCATTCATTCATATTCATGTATACCCATAATTGTCCTACTAAATGATTCAGCCTTCAGATTAAATAAACACCTTGGCAAAAACATGATGCAGCACAAATTCAAAATCATCTATTCACTACAACTTCCCTGACGTTTCTTAGATTTCCCTGTCAGCTAAAATCCTGCCCACATCCATTTCAACCTAGTCATTCGGGAGAGCAGGCTACCTGTATCCATCTTGTTGTGCCGTGTGAGAGGTGTCCAGGTGGTGCTCGTCTGCTGCCCATCACTCTTAGCTGCTGCTCTCGCCATGCTGGGGCCTGACAGGTGGTGGAGGAGTGGTGGAGCCGGTAGGAGGCTGGTGAGATTGGCTGTCAGGGCGTGAGAGGGTGGAAAGGAAAGTGGGGGGGGGGGCTGGGTCTTTTGGGGGGAGCATGGGGCAGATAGCTAGGAGCCTGGCTGTCAGGGGCATGAGGGGTGGGGAGGAGAAAACCAGTCGCTGAGGTAAGAGCTGGGCCAGCCAGAGTTAATGGGATCAGACGGGGAAGAAAAGGGATCTATCTGGCGGTTAATGTTTAATCCTCTCCCGCCCCGGGCTCCAACCATCTGATAATCCTTGGGCTGCCTCTCTTCATCATCAAGGTGTCGGAGAGAAGTGCCTCTGTAAATATTTAATTGGCTGCAGCATGCCACTGTTAATTATGCAGGTTTGCCTTTTCTCCATCTCTTCTCTCCTCCAGCTTTCCTATTCCGTCCTCGCTGCCTTCCGTTGCGTCCATCGGTCTCTCTCAGAAAGGAAGCTTTCTCCCTGTGTCTCCACTCAAATGTCTGTCTTCTCTATCTATTCTACCACTGCTGCTCTCTCTCGACATCTCCCTTTGTAGACAACCCCTCGCCGGAGTCGCCCCTCTCGCTCTGAGTGACTACCTCTTTATTTTTTTCTGCTCCATCTCTCGCTCTTTTTGCCTCGCTCCTTCTCCCTTTTCAATTTGTCCCTCCCTTTTCAAACCGAGCTTCTGTTCAACTGATTATTGTCGCGTAATTCATTATTCATACCGTTGCCTGTTATCCTCCTTGACGCCCCATGCTTTCAAAACTTTTCTTTCTCCCAACGTTTTTCTTTGATCGTCAAGGGCAACGGGAAATAGATGTAGACTGAACAGACTCTCTACAGGCTAATGCGCTGACTGGCGCTTCAATCGGATGACGGTTCATAAGTTCTTGCTCCGCCAGCAAGTGCAATTACAAAGGGGTGCATGTAAAAGTCAACAGAATACAAATCATGTAATGAATGTCTCGTGGGGCCTGTGGAAAATGGCCCTGGGGCGTTTTCAGAGATGACACACAAAGCAGGAGGAGCGCGTCGGAAGAAAGCACAGAGTGTCTTTGGATGGACATGGAGGACTATGGGCCAGGTTGAGTGTTTGGTGTTCAAGTGTTTTCTATAGTCTTAGTGCAAAAAATAGTAGCTACTATTGTCTAGGGAGCCTTAAACAGGGTGGAAAATAATGGTATAAAGTATTCAGAAAGAAAGAATGGTTTAGCTCAGGTTGTGTATATTCTCCTCTGAGAGTTGCATTGTCTAACAGGTGAAAACCTTTTAACTTGGGAAAGGGAATATTAAATCTGGTCCTCAGGCTGTGTTTAGTCCTGATGAGGACATATGCTGTGGACTATGGATGTTTGGACAGAGAGATGGGTGTGAGCGTGTGTGTGTGTGTGTGTGTGTGCGCGTGCGTGCGTGTGAGTATGTGTGTGCATCTGTGCTTCTGTGTGTGCGCACGCGTGTGTCTGTATGAGTGTGGGCTTGCGTCCATGTGTGTGTGTGTGTGTGTGTGCGGTGCTGATCGAATGCCATAAAGATGGGTCACTTCAAGGACGAGAGTCACCCGGGATTGTCCCTATCTGTAGTAGACATGGTGCTGGGCGAAATTCAATATGCAGACAGACTGACACTCTCATGCACCATGGAGGAATCCTGCAATCCTGCACCTGAGAGGGAGAAAAACTACTGCACTTAATCTTCCAACACAATACCACAAGGTTGTTTGTCTGTTTACCCTCAGTTCATAGTGTACAGTTCTGTATGCTGGCTCTATGCTTTTCCTCTCAACTCAATTCAAGGGCTTTATTGGCATGGGAAACATGTGTTTACATTGCCAAAGCAGGTGAGGTAGATAATATATAAAGTGAATATATAAAGTGAAATAAACAATACAAATTAACAGTAAACATTACACATAGAGAAGTTTCAAAACAATAAAGTCATTACAAATGTCATAGTCAAAGCTTTCCTTAATCTCTCTCTCTCTACCTGTACTGCTGTATCTCTCTCTCTCTACCTATACTGCTGCATCTCTCTCTCTCTCTACCTGTACTGCTCTATCTCTCTCTCTCTCTCTCTCTCTCTACCTGTACTGCTGCATCTCTCTCTCTCTCTACCTGTACTGCTGCATCTCTCTCTCTCTCTCTCTCTCTCTCTCTCCTGTACTGCTGCATCTCTCTCTCTCTCTCTCTCTCTCTACCTGTACTGCTGCATCTCTCTCTCTCTCTCTCTCTCTCTCTACCTGTACTGCTGCATCTCTCTCTCTCTACCTGTACTGCTGCATCTCTCTCTCTCTCTCTACCTGTACTGCTCTCTCTCTCTCTCTCTACTGTGCACTGCTCTCTCTCTCTCTCTCTCTACCTGTACTGCTGCATCTCTCTCTCTCTACCTGTACTGTTGCATCTCTCTCTCTCTCTCTACCTGTACTGCTGCATCTCTCTCTCTCTCTCTACCAGTCTCTCTGTCTCTTTCTACCTGTACTGCTGCATCTCTCTCTCTTTCTCTCTCTCTCTCTCTACCTGTCTGCTGCATCTCTCTCTCTCTACCAGTACTGTTGCATCTCTCTCTCTCTCTCTACCTGTACTGCTGCATCTCTCTCTCTCTCTCTCTTTCTCTCTCTCTCTCTCTCTCTCTCTACCTGTACTGCTGCATCTCTCTCTCTCTCTCTCTCTTTCTCTCTCTCTCTCTCTCTCTTTCTACCTGTACTGCTGCATCTCTCTCAAATTCAAATTCCAATTCAAGCTGCTTTATTGGCATGAAAAACATTGTGTCAATATTGCCAAAGCAACAATGTATGCAATATACATTGTAACAAAATGATAAATGATAGCAAATAATAATATAAAATGGTAGTAAATAATAATACAAAATTAAATACAAAAATAATAACAATAAAATGGGAACAGTCATTCGTAGAAATGTAATAAATATAAAATCAAATGGAAAATGAAACTATAACTAAATAACGGTCATCTTCTCCTTTATGTCAGTACTACAACTACCATCATCAATACTACGACTACTACTACCATCACTAAACTGTTATAACTACCATTGCCACCCATATTTGCAATGATAAACAGCAATAATAACAACAATAATAGTAATAATAAGTAAGTTACTGCTTACTATGCAGATGTTATTATTCAGTGTCCCTCAGGCTATGGCAGGAAAATACATATTTGGCTGCAAGAGGAGCCATTGCTCCTTCGCCCAGGAGTATTTTTAGTTTTTCCTCTGGGTTCAATTTGTAAAAATTTGGAATAAATGTAGTCATTTCTGTGAATAATGAATCTCTTTGTGAGGAATATTTAGCACAGTAAAGGAGAAAGTGCATCTCTGTCTCTCCCCTATCATGCAGTGACCACATACAAGCTCTGTACTGCTGCACCCCTCTCTCTCTCTACCTGTACTGCTGCATCTCTCTCTCTCTACCTGTACTGCTGCATCTCTCTCTCTCTCTACCTGTACTGCTGCATCTCTCTCTCTCTCTCTCTACCTGTACTGCTGCATCTCTCTCTCTCTCTCTACCTGTACTGCTGCATCTCTCTCTCTCTCTCTACCTGTACTGCTGCATCTCTCTCTCTCTCTCTCTACCTGTACTGCTGCATCTCTCTCTCTCTCTACCTGTACTGCTGCATCTCTCTCTCTCTCTCTACCTGTACTGCTGCATCTCTCTCTCTCTCTCTCTACCTGTACTGCTGCTCTCTCTCTCTCTCTCTCTCTCTCTCTCTACCTGTACTGCTGCATCTCTCTCTCTCTCTCTCTACCTGTACTGCTGTATCTCTCTCTCTCTCTACCTGTACTGCTACATCTCTCTCTGTCTTTCTCTACCTGTACTGCTGCTCTCTCTCTCTCTCATCTCTCTCTCTCTACCTGTACTGCTGCATCTCTCTCTCTCTCTCTCTCTCTCTACCTGTACTGCTGCATCTCTCTCTCTCTCTCTACCTGTACTGCTGCATCTCTCTCTCTCTCTACCTGTACTGCTGCATCTCTCTACCTGTACTCTCATCTCTCTCTCTACCTGTACTGCTGCATCTCTCTCTCTCTCTCTGCTCTCTACCTGTACTGCTGTATCTCTCTCTCTCTACCTGTACTGCTGCATCTCTCTCTGTCTTTCTCTACCTGTACTGCTGCATCTCTCTCTCTCTCTCTACCTGTACTGCTGCTGCTCTCTCTCTCTCTCTACCTGTACTGCTGCATCTCTCTCTCTCTCTACCTGTACTGCTGCATCTCTCTCTCTCTCTCTACCTGTACTGCTGCATCTCTCTCTCTCTCTCTACCTGTACTGCTGCATCTCTCTCTCTCTCTCTACCTGTACTGCTGCATCTCTCTCTCTCTACCTGTACTGCTGCATCTCTCTCTCTCTGCATCTCTGTACCTGTACTGCTCTCTCTCTCTACCTGTACTCTCTCTCTCTCTCTCTACCTGTACTGCTGCTCTCTCTCTCTCTCTCTCTCTCTACCTGTACTGCTGCTGCTCTCTCTCTCTCTCTCTACCTGTACTGCTGCATCTCTCTCTCTCTCTCTCTCTCTACCTGTACTGCTGCATCTCTCTCTCTCTCTACCTGTACTGCTGCTCTCTCTCTCTCTCTCTCTCTCTCTACCTGTACTGCTGCATCTCTCTCTCTCTCTACCTGTACTGCTGCATCTCTCTCTCTCTCTACCTGTACTGCTGCTCTCTACCTGTACTGCTGCTCTCTCTCTCTACCTGTACTGCTGCTCTCTCTCTCTCTCTCTCTACCTGTACTGCTGCATCTCTCTCTCTCTCTCTCTACCTGTACTGCTGCATCTCTCTCTCTCTCTACCTGTACTGCTGCTCTCTCTCTCTCTCTCTCTCTACCTGTACTGCTGCTCTCTCTCTCTCTCTCTCTACCTGTACTGCTGCATCTCATCTCTCTCTCTACCTGTACTGCTGCATCTCTCTCTCTCTCTCTCTACCTGTACTGCTGCATCTCTCTCTCTCTCTACCTGTACTGCTGCATCTCTCTCTACCTGTACTCTGCATCTCTCTCTCTCTCTCTCTCTACCTGTACTGCTGCATCTCTCTCTCTCTCTGTACTCTGCTCTCTCTCTCTCTACCTGTACTGCTGCTATCTCTCTCTCTCTACCTGTACTCTCTCATCTCTCTCTCTACCTGTACTGCTGCATCTCTCTCTCTCTCTACCTGTACTGCTGCATCTCTCTCTCTACCTGTACTGCTGCATCTCTCTCTCTCTCTCTCTCTCTCTACCTGTACTGCTGCATCTCTCTCTCTCTCTCTCTACCTGTACTGCTGCATCTCTCTCTCTCTCTCTACCTGTACTGCTGCATCTCTCTCTCTCTCTACCTGTACTGCTGCATCTCTCTCTCTCTCTCTACCTGTACTGCTGCTCTCTCTCTCTCTCTCTCCTGTACTGCTGCATCTCTCTCTCTCTCTACCTGTACTGCTGCATCTCTCTCTCTCTCTACCTGTACTGCTGCATCTCTCTCTCTCTCTACCTGTACTGCTGCATCTCTCTCTCTCTCTCTACCTGTACTGCTGCATCTCTCTCTCTCTCTCTACCTGTACTGCTGCATCTCTCTCTCTCTCTACCTGTATCATCTCTCTCTCTCTCTACCTGTACTGCTGCATCTCTCTCTCTCTCTCTCTACCTGTACTGCTGCATCTCTCTCTCTCTCTACCTGTACTGCTGCATCTCTCTCTCTCTCTCTACCTGTACTGCTGCATCTCTCTCTCTCTCTCTACCTGCATCTCTCTCTCTCTCTACTGTACTGCTGCTCTCTCTCTCTACCTGTACTGCTGCATCTCTCTCTCTCTCTACCTGTACTGCTGCATCTCTCTCTCTCTACCTGTCTCTGCATCTCTCTCTCTCTCTACCTGTACTGCTGCATCTCTCTCTCTCTCTACCTGTACTGCTGCATCTCTCTCTCATCTGTCTCTGCATCTCTCTCTCTCTCTACCTGTACTGCTGCATCTCTCTCTCTCTCTCTCTACTGCTGCATCTCTCTCTCTCTCTACCTGACTGCTGCATCTCTACTCTCTCTCTCTCTCTCTCTACCTGTACTGCTCATCTCTCTCTCTCTCTCTCTACCTGTACTGCTGCATCTCTCTCTCTACCTGTCTGCTCATCTCTCTCTCTCTCTCTCTCTCTCTCTCTACCTGTACTGCTGCATCTCTCTCTCTCTCTCTCTCTCTCTCTACTGCTGCATCTCTCTCTCTCTCTCTACCTGTACTGCTGCATCTCTCTCTCTCTCTCTACCTGTACTGCTGCATCTCTCTCTCTCTCTACCTGTACTGCTGCATCTATCTCTCTCTCTACCTGTACTGCTGCATCTCTCTCTCTCTCTCTCTACCTGTACTGCTGCATCTCTCTCTCATCTCTCTCTCTCTCTACCTGTACTGCTGCATCTCTCTCTCTCTCTACCTGTACTGCTGCATCTCTCTCTCTCTCTACCTGTACTGCTGCATCTCTCTCTCTCTACCTGTACTGCTGCATCTCTCTCTCTCTCTCTCTACCTGTACTGCTGCATCTCTCTCTCTCTCTCTCTACCTGTACTGCTGCATCTCTCTCTCTCTACCTGTACTGCTGCATCTCTCTCTCTCTCTGCTACACCTGTACTGCTGCATCTCTCTCTCTACCTGTATGCTCTCTCTCTCTCTCTACCTGTACTGCTGCATCTCTCTCTCTCTCTCTGTACTCTCTCTCTCTCTCTCTACCTGTACTGCTGCATCTCTCTCTCTCTCTCTCTCTACCTGTACTGCTGCATCTGCTCTCTCTCTCTCCTACCTACTCTGCATCTCTCTCTACCTGTACTCTCATCTCTCTCTCTCCTGTACTGCTGCATCTCTCTCTCTCTCTCTACCTCTCTGCCTGTCTCTCTCTCTCTCTACCTGTACTGCTGCATCTCTCTCTCTCTACCTGTACTGCTGCATCTCTCTCTCTCTCTCTCTCTACCTGTACTGCTGCATCTCTCTCTCTCTCTACCTGTACTGCTCATCTCTCTCTCTCTCTCTCTCTCTCTACTCTCTACCTGTACTGCTGCATCTCTCTCTCTCTCTCTACCTGTACTGCTGCATCTCTCTCTCTCTACCTGTACTGCTGCACTCTCTCTCTCTAAAATCTCTCTCTCTCTCTCTCTACCTGTACTGCTGCATCTACCTCTCTCTCTCTCTACCTGTACTGCTGCATCTCTCTCTCTCTACCTGTACTACATCTCTCTCTCTTCTCTACCTGCATCTCTCTCTCTCTCTCTACCTGTACTGCTGCATCTCTCTCTCTCTCTCTCTACCTGTACTGCTGCATCTCTCTCTCTCTCTCTCTCTACCTGTACTGCTGCATCTCTCTCTCTCTCTCTCCTGTACTGCTGCATCTCTCTCTCCTCTACCTGCTGCATCTCTCTCTCTCTCTCTACCTGTACTGCTGCATCTCTCTCTCTCTCTCTCTACTGCTGCATCTCTCTCTCTCTCTCTACCTGTACTGCTGCATCTCTCTCTCTCTACCTGTACTGCTGCATCTCTCTCTCTCTCTACCTGTACTGCTGCATCTCTCTCTCTCTCTACCTGTACTGCTGTATCTCTCTCTCTCTACCTACATCTCTGCATCTCTCTCTCTCTACCTGTACTGCTGCATCTCTCTCTCTCTCTCTCTCTCCTCTCTACCTGTACTGCTGAATCTCTCTCTCTACCTGTACTGCTGCATCTCTCTCTCTCTCTACCTGTACTGCTGCATCTCTCTCTCTCTCTCTACCTGTACTGCTGCATCTCTCTCTCTCTCTACCTGTACTGCTGCTCTCTCTCTCTCTCTCTATCTCTCTCTCTCTCTACCTGTACTGCTGCATCTCTCTCTCTCTCTACCTGTACTGCTATCTCTCTCTCTCATCTCTCTCTCTCTCTACCTGTACTGCTGCATCTCTCTCTCTCTCTCTCTGTCTCTCATCTCTCTCTCTCTACCTGTACTGCTGCATCTCTCTCTCTCTACCTGTACTGCTGCATCTCTCTCTCTCTCTACCTGTACTGCTGCATCTCTCTCTCTCTGTCTCTCTCTCTCTCTACCTGTACTGCTGCATCTCTCTCTCTCTACCTGTACTGCTGCTCTCTCTCTCTCTACCTGTACTGCTGCATCTCTCTCTCTCTACCTGTACTGCTGCATCTCTCTCTCTCTCTACCTGTACTGCTGCATCTCTCTCTCTCTCTCTACCTGTACTGCTGCATCTCTCTCTCTCTACCTGTACTGCTGCATCTCTCTCTCTCTACCTGTACTGCATCTCTCTCTCTCTCTCTACCTCTACCTGTACTGCTGCATCTCTCTCTCTCTCTCTACCTGTACTGCTGCATCTCTCTCTCTCTCTCTACCTGTACTGCTGCATCTCTCTCTCTCTACCTGTACTGCTGCATCTCTCTCTCTCTCTACCTGTACTGCTGCTCTGCATCTCTCTCTCTCTCTACCTGTACTGCTGCATCTCTCTCTCTCTCTACCTGTACTGCTCTCATCTCTCTCTCTCTCTCTACCTCTACCTGCTGCTCTCTCTCTCTCTCTCTCTACCTGTACTGCTGCATCTCTCTCTCTCTCTCTACTGTACTGCATCTGTCTCTCTCTCTCTCTACCTGTACTGCTGCATCTCTCTCTCTCTCTACCTGTACTGCTGCATCTCTCTCTCTCTCTACCTGTACTGCTGCATCTCTCTCTCTCTCTCTACCTGTACTCTGCATCTCTCTCTCTCTCTCTACCTGTACTGCTGCTCTCTCTCTCTCTCTCTCTACCTGTACTGCTGCATCTCTCTCTCTCTCTACCTGTACTGCTGCTCTCTCTCTCTCTCTCTCTACCTGTACTGCTGCATCTCTCTCTCTCTCTCTCTACCTGTACTGCTACATCTCTCTCTCTCTCTACCTCTGCTGCATCTCTCTCTCTCTCTACCTGTACTGCTGCATCTCTCTCTCTCTCTCTCTGCTCTCTCTCTCTCTCTACCTGTACTGCTGCATCTCTCTCTCTCTCTCTCTCTACCTGTACTGCTGCATCTCTCTCTCTCTCTCTCTCTGCTCTCTCATCTCTCTCTCTCTACCTGTACTGCTGCATCTCTCTCTCTCTCTCTCTACCTGTACTGCTGCATCTCTCTCTCTCTACCTGTACTGCTGCATCATCTCTCTCTCTCTACCTGTACTGCTGGATCTCTCTCTCTCTACCTGTACTGCTGCATCTCTCTCTCTCTCTTCCTGTACTGATTCATATCTCTCTCTCTCTACCTGTACTGATTCATATCTCTCTCTCTCTTCCTGTACTGCTGCATATCTCTCTCTCTCTACCTGTACTGATTCATATCTCTCTCTCTCTACCTGTACTGCTGCATATCTCTCTCTCTCTCTCTCTACCTGTACTGCATCTCTGCTCTCTCTACCTGTACTGCTGCTCTCTCTCTCTACCTGTACTGCTGCATCTCTCTCTCTCTCTCTACCTGTACTGCTGCATCTCTCTCTCTCTCTCTACCTGTACTGCTGCATCTCTGCATCTCTCTCTCTCTTTCTCTACCTGTACTGCTGCATCTCTCTCTCTCTCTCTCTCTCTCTCTCTACCTGTACTGCTGCATCTCTCTCTCTCTCTCTACCTGTACTGCTGCATCTCTCTCTCTCTACCTGTACTGCTGCATCTCTCTCTCTCTCTACCTGTCTGCTGCATCTCTCTCTCTCTCTACCTGTACTGCTGCATCTCTCTCTCTCTCTACCTGTACTGCTGCATCTCTCTCTCTCTCTCTACCTGTACTGCTGCATCTCTCTCTCTCTCTACCTCTGCACCTCTCTCTCTCTCACCTGTACTGCTGCATCTCTCTCTCTACCTGTACTGCTGCATCTCTCTCTCTACCTGTACTGCTGCTCTCTCTCTCTCTCTACCTGTACTGCTGCATCTCTCTCTCTCTCTCTCTACCTGTACTGCTGCATCTCTCTCTCTACCTGTACTGCTGCATCTCTCTCTCTCTCTCTACCTGTACTGCTGCATCTCTCTCTCTCTACCTGTACTGCATCATCTCTCTCTCTCTACCTGTACTGCTGCATCTCTCTCTCTCTACCTGTACTGCTGCATCATCTCTCTCTCTCTCTACCTGTACTGCTGTACTCTGCATCTCTCTCTCTCTCTCTACCTGTACTGCTGCATCTCTCTCTCTCTACCTGTACTGCTGCATCTCTCTCTCTCTCTCTACCTGTACTGCTGCATCTCTCTCTCTCTACCTGTACTGCTGCATCATCTCTCTCTCTACCTGTACTGCTCATCTCTCTCTCTCTCTCTCTACCTGTACTGCTGCATCTCTCTCTCTCTCTCTCTCTCTCTCTCTCTACCTGTACTGCTGCTCTCTCTCTCTCTCTCTACCTGTACTGCTGCATCTCTCTCTCTCTCTCTCTCTCTACCTCTACTGCTGCATCTCTCTCTCTCTACCTGTACTGCTGCATCTCTCTCTCTCTCTCTCCTCTCTACCTCTCTCTCTGCTCTACCTCTCTCATCTCTCTCTCTACCTGTACTGCTGCATCTCTCTCTCTCTCTCTACCTGTACTGCTGCATCTCTCTCTCTCTCTACCTGTGCTGCATCTCTCTCTCTCTCTACCTCTCTGCATCTCTCTCTCTCTCTCTCTCTCTCTCTCTCTACCTGCATCTCTCTCTCTCTCTACCTGTACTGCTGCATCTCTCTCTCTCTACCTGTACTCTCTCTCTCTCTACCTGTACTGCTGCATCTCTCTCTCTCTACCTCTACTGTACTGCTGCATCTCTCTCTCTCTCTCTACCTGTACTGCTGCATCTCTCTCTCTCTCTCTCTCTCTCTCTACCTGCATCTCTCTCTCTACCTGTACTGCTGCATCTCTCTCTCTCTACCTGTACTGCTGCATCTCTCTCTCTCTCTCTCTCTCTCTCTCTCTCTCTACCTGTACTGCTGCATCTCTCTCTCTCTCCTGTACTGCTGCATCTCTCTCTCTCTCTACCTGTACTGCTGCATCTCTCTCTCTCTCTCTCTACCTGTCTCTGCTCTCTCTCTCTCTCTCTCTACCTGTACTGCTGCATCTCTCTCTCTCTCTCTACCTGTACTGCTGCATCTCTCTCTCTCTACCTGTACTGCTGCATCTCTCTCTCTCTCTACCTGTACTGCTCATCTCTCTCTCTACCTGTACTGCTGCATCTCTCTCTCTCTCTACCTGTACTGCTGCATCTCTCTCTCTCTCTCTCTACCTGTACTGCTGCATCTCTCTCTCTCTCTACTCTCTACTGCTGCATCTGCTGCATCTCTCTCTACCTCTACTGCATCTCTCTCTCTCTCTCTCTACCTGTACTGCTGCATCTCTCTCTCTCTCTACCTGTACTGCTGCATCTCTCTCTCTCTACCTGTACTGCTGCATCTCTCTCTCTCTCTCTACCTGTACTGCTCTCTCTCTCTCTACCTGTACTGCTGCATCTCTCTCTCTCTCTCTACCTCTCTCTCTCTCTCTCTCTACCTGTACTGCTGCATCTCTCTCTCTCTCTCTCTCTACCTGTACTGCTGCATCTCTCTCTCTCTCTACCTGTACTGCTCTCTCTCTCTCTCTCTACCTGTACTGCTGCATCTCTCTCTCTCTCTCTACCTGTACTGCTGCATCTCTCTCTCTCTCTCTACCTGTACTGCTGCATCTCTCTCTCTCTCTACCTGTACTGCTGCATCTCTCTCTCTCTACCTGTACTGCTGCATCTCTCTCTACCTCTACTGCTGCATCTCTCTCTCTCTACCTGTACTGCTGCATCTCTCTCTCTCTCTACCTGTACTGCTGCATCTCTCTCTCTCTCTCTACCTGTACTGCTGCATCTCTCTCTCTCTCTCTACCTGTACTGCTGCATCTCTCTCTCTACCTGTCTATCCTCTACTGCTGCATCTCTCTGCTGCTCTCTCTCTCTCTACCTGTACTGCTGCATCTCTCTCTCTCTACCTGTACTGCTGCATCTCTCTCTCTCTCTCTACTGCTGCATCTCTCTCTCTCTCTCTCTCTACCTCTGCTGCATCTCTCTCTACCTACCTGTACTGCTGCATCTCTCTCTCTCTCTCTCTCCTGTACTGCTGCATCTCTCTCTCTCTCTACCTGTACTGCTGCATCTCTCTCTCTCTCTCTACCTCTCTCTCTCTCTCTCTACCTGTACTGCTCTCTCTCTCTCTCTCTCTCCTGTACTGCTGCATCTCTCTCTCTCTCTCTCTCTCTCTGCTCTACCTGTACTCTCTCTCTCTCTCTACCTGTACTGCTGCATCTCTCTCTCTCTCTCTACTGCTGCTCTCTCTCTCTCTCTCTCTCTACCTGTACTGCTGCATCTCTCTCTCTCTCTACCTGTACTGTACTCATCTCTCTCTCTCTACCTGTACTGCTGCTGCATCTCTCTCTCTCTCTCTACCTGTACTGCTGCATCTCTCTCTCTCTCTCTACCTGTACTGCTGCATCTCTCTCTCTCTCTCTCTCTACCTGCTGCTCTCTCTCTCTCTCTCTCTGCTCTCTACCTCTCTACCTGCTGCATCTCTCTCTCTCTCTACCTGTACTGCTGCATCTCTCTCTCTCTCTCTCTCTCTCTCTCTCTCTCTCTCTCCTGTACTGCTCTCTCTCTCTCTCTCTCTCTCTCTCTCTGTCTCTCTCTCTACCTGTACTTCTGGATCTCTCTCTCTCTCTACCTGTACTGCTGCATCTCTCTCTCTCTACCTGTACTGCTGCATCTCTCTCTCTACCTGTACTGCTGCATCTCTCTCTCTTTCTCTACCTGTACTGCTGCATCTCTCTCTCTCTCTCTCTACCTGTACTGCTGCATCTCTCTCTCTCTCTCTACCTGTACTGCTGCATCTCTCTCTCTCTCTACCTCTACCTCTCTCTCTCTACCTGCTGCATCTCTCTCTCTCTCTCTCTACCTGTACTGCTGCATCTCTCTCTCTCTACCTGTACTGCTCTCTCTCTCTCTCTCTACCTGTACTGCTGCATCTCTCTCTCTACCTCTCTCTCTCTCTCTGCTCTCTCTCTCTCTCTACTGCTGTACTGCTCTCTCTCTCTCTCTCTCTGTACTCTCTCTCTCTCTCTCTCTACCTGTACTGCTGCATCTCTCTCTCTCTCTACCTGTACTCTGCTCTCTCTCTCTCTCTACCTGTACTGCTGCATCTCTCTCTCTCTCTCTACCTGTCTCTGCTCTCTCTCTCTCTACCTGTACTGCTGCATCTCTCTCTCTCTCTCTGTACTGCTGCATCTCTCTCTCTCTCTCCTGTACTGCTGCATCTCTCTCTCTCTCTCTCTCTCTACCTGTACTGCTGCATCTCTCTCTCTCTCTACCTGTACTGCTGCATCTCTCTCTCTCTCTACCTGTACTGCTGCATCTCTCTCTCTCTCTCTACCTCTACTGCTGCTCTCTCTCTCTCTCTCTACCTGTACTGCTGCATCTCTCTCTCTCTCTACCTGTACTGCTGCATCTCTCTCTCTCTCTACCTGTACTGCTGCATCTCTCTCTCTCTCTACCTGTACTGCTGCATCTCTCTCTCTCTCTACCTGTACTGCTGCATCTCTCTCTCTCTCTCTACCTGTACTGCTGCATCTCTCTCTCTCTCTCTACCTGTACTGCTGCATCTCTCTCTGCATCTCTCTCTCTCTCTCTACCTGTACTGCTGCATCTCTCTCTCTCTCTCTCTCTCTACCTGTACTGCTGCATCTCTCTCTCTCTCTCTACCTGTACTGCTGCATCTCTCTCTCTCTCTACCTGTACTGCTGTCTCTCTCTCTCTCTACCTGTACTGCTCTCTCTCTCTCTCTCTACCTACCTGCTGCTCATCTCTCTCTCTCTACCTGTACTGCTTCTCTCTCTCTCTCTCTCTCTCTACCTGTACTGCTGCATCTCTCTCTCTCTACTCTCTCTCTGCTACCTGTACTGCTGCATCTCTCTCTCTCTCTACCTGTACTGCTGCATCTCTCTCTCTCTCTACCTGTCTGCTGCATCTCTCTCTCTCTCTCTACCTGTACTGCTGCATCTCTCTCTCTCTCTACCTGTCTCTCTCTCTCTCTCTACCTGTACTGCTGCATCTCTCTCTCTCTACCTGTACTGCTGCATCTCTCTCTCTCTCTCTCTCTCTCTCTCTACCTGTACTGCTGCATCTGCTCTCTCTCTCTCTCTACCTGTACTGCTGCATCTCTCTCTCTCTCTACCTGTACTCTCATCTCTCTCTCTCTCTACCTGTACTGCTGCATCTCTCTCTCTCTCTCTACCTGTGCTGCATCTCTCTCTCTCTCTCTCTCTCTCTACCTGTACTGCTGCATCTCTCTCTCTCTACCTGCATCTCTCTCTCTCTCTCTCTCTCTCTCTCTCTCTCTCTCTACCTGTACTGCTGCATCTCTCTCTGTCTACCTGTACTGCTGCATCTCTCTCTCTCTCTACCTGTACTGCTGCATCTCTCTCTCTCTCTACCTGTACTGCTGCATCTCTCTCTCTCTCTCTCTACCTACTGCTGCTCTCTCTCTCTCTCTCTACCTGTACTGCTGCATCTCTCTCTCTCTCTCTACCTGTACTGCTGCATCTCTCTCTCTCTCTCTACTGCTCTCTCTCTCTCTCTCTACCTGTACTGCTGCATCTCTCTCTCTCTCTACCTCTCTCTCTCTCTCTACCTGCTGCATCTCTCTCTCTCTCTACCTGTACTGCTGCATCTCTCTCTCTCTCTACCTGTACTGCTGCATCTCTCTCTCTACCTGTACTGCTCTCTCTCTCTCTCTCTACCTCTCTACTGCTGCATCTCTCTCTCTCTCTCTCTACCTGTACTCTCTCTCTCTCTCTACCTGTACTGCTGCATCTCTCTCTCTACCTGTACTGCTGCATCTCTCTCTCTCTCTCTCCTGTACTGCTGCATCTCTCTCTCTCTCTACCTGTACTCTCTCTCTCTCTCTCTACCTGTACTGCTCTCTCTCTCTCTACCTGTACTGCTGCATCTCTCTCTCTCTCTACCTGTACTGCTGCATCTCTCTCTCTCTCTCTCTCTCTACCTGTACTGCTGCATCTCTCTCTCTCTCTCTCTCTACCTGTACTGCTGCATCTCTCTCTCTCTCTCTACCTGTACTGCTGCATCTCTCTCTCTCTCTACCTGTACTGCTGCATCTCTCTCTCTCTCTACCTGTACTGCTGCATCTCTCTCTCTCTCTCTCTCTACCTGTACTCTCATCTCTCTCTCTCTCTACCTGTACTGCTGTATCTCTCTCTCTCTCTACCTGTACTGCTGTACTGCTGCTCTCTCTCTCTCTCTACCTGTACTGCTGCATCTCTCTCTCTCTCTCTCTCTCTCTCTCTCTCTCTCTACCTGTACTGCTGCATCTCTCTCTCTCTCTACCTCTACCTGCTGCATCTCTCTCTCTCTCTCTACCTGTACTGCTGCATCTCTCTCTCTCTCTCTACCTGTACTGCTGCATCTCTCTCTCTCTCTCTCTCTCTCTCTCTACCTGTACTGCTGCTCTCTCTCTCTCTCTACCTGTACTGCTGCATCTCTCTCTCTCTCTCTCTGTACTGCTGCATCTCTCTCTACCTCTCTCTCTCTCTCCTCTCTCTCTCTCTCTCTACCTGTACTGCTGCATCTCTCTCTCTCTCTCTCTCTCTCTACCTGTCTGCTGCATCTCTCTCTCTCTCTCCTACTGTACTGCTGCATCTCTCTCTCTCTCTACCTGTACTGCTCTCATCTCTCTCTCATCTCTCTCTCTCTCTCTCTCTCTACCTGTACTGCTGCATCTCTCTCTCTCTCTACCTGTACTCTGCATCTCTCTCTCTCTCTACCTGTACTGCTGATACTCTCATCTCTCTCTCTCTACCTGTACTGCTGCATCTCTCTCTCTCTACCTGTACTGCTGCATCTCTCTCTCTCTCTACCTGTACTGCTGCATCTCTCTCTCTCTCTACCTGTACTGCTGCATCTCTCTCTCTCTCTCTCTACCTGTACTGCTGCATCTCTCTCTCTCTCTACCTGTACTGCTGCATCTCTCTCTCTCTCTCTCTCTACCTGTGCTCTCATCTCTCTCTCTCTCTACCTGTACTGCTATCTCTCTCTCTCTCTCTCTACTGCTGTACTGCATCTCTCTCTCTCTCTCTGTCTCTCTCTCTCTCTCTCTACCTGTACTGCTGCATCTCTCTCTCTCTCTACCTGTACTGCTGCATCTCTCTCTCTCTCTCCTCTCTCTGCATCTCTCTCTCTACCTCTGCTGCATCTCTCTCTCTCTCTCTACCTGTACTGCTGCATCTCTCTCTCTCTCTCTCTACTGCTGCATCTCTCTCTCTCTCTCTCTACCTGTACTGCTGCATCTCTCTCTCTCTCTACCTGTACTGCTGCTCTCTCTCTCTCTCTACCTGTACTGCTGCATCTCTCTCTCTCTACCTGTACTGCTGCATCTCTCTCTCTCTCTACCTGTACTGCTGCATCTCTCTCTCTCTCTACCTGTACTGCTGCATCTCTCTCTCTCTCTCTCTCTCTACCTGTACTGCTGCATCTCTCTCTCTCTACCTGTACTGCTGCATCTCTCTCTCTCTCTCTACCTGTACTGCTCATCTCTCTCTCTCTCTACCTGTACTGCTGCATCTCTCTCTCTCTCTCTACCTGTACTGCTGCTCTCTCTCTCTCTCTCTCTCTCTCTCTACCTGTACTGCTGCATCTCTCTCTCTCTCTCTCTCTCTCTACTCTGTACTGCTGCATCTCTCTCTCTCTCTCTGTCTGCTGCATCTCTCTCTCTCTCTCTCTCTGCTCTCTCTCTCTCTCTCTACCTGTACTGCTGCATCTCTCTCTCTCTCTCTCTACCTGTACTGCTGCATCTCTCTCTCTCTCTCTCTACCTGTACTGCTGCATCTCTCTCTCTCTCTACCTGTACTGCTGCATCTCTCTCTCTCTCTCTCTACCTGTACTGCTGCATCTCTCTCTCTCTCTACCTGTACTGCTGCATCTCTCTCTCTCTCTACCTGTACTGCTGCATCTCTCTCTCTCTCTACCTGTACTGCTGCATCTCTCTCTCTCTCTCTACCTGTACTGCTGCATCTCTCTCTCTCTCTCTCTCTCTCTACCTGTACTGCTGCACTCTCTCTCTCTCTCTCTACCTGTACTGCTGCATCTCTCTCTCTCTCTACCTGTACTGCTCATCTCTCTCTCTCTACCTGTACTGCTGCATCTCTCTCTCTCTCTCTACCTGTACTGCTGCATCTCTCTCTCTCTCTACCTGTACTCTCTCTGCATCTCTCTCTCTACCTGTACTCATCTCTCTCTCTCTCTACCTGTACTGCTGCATCTCTCTCTCTCTCTCTGCTGCTCTCTCTCTCTATCTCTCTCTCTCTCTCTCTACTGCTGCATCTCTCTCTCTCTCTCTACCTGTACTGCTGCATCTCTCTCTCTCTCTACCTGTACTGCTGCATCTCTCTCTCTCTCTCTCTCTCTCCTCTCTCATCTCTCTCTCTCTCTACCTGTACTGCTGCATCTCTCTCTCTCTCTACCTGTACTGCTGCATCTCTCTCTCTCTCTACCTGTACTGCTGCATCTCTCTCTCTCTCTCTCTACCTGTACTGCTGCATCTCTCTCTCTCTCTCTACCTGTACTGCTGCATCTCTCTCTCTCTCTACCTGTACTGCTGCATCTCTCTCTCTCTCTCTCTACCTGTACTGCTGCATCTCTCTCTCTCTCTACCTGCTGCATCTCTCTCTCTCTCTCTCTCTCTCTACCTGTACTGCTGCATCTCTCTCTCTCTCTACCTGTACTGCTGCATCTCTCTCTCTCTCTACCTGTACTGCTGCATCTCTCTCTCTCTCTACCTGTACTGCTGCATCTCTCTCTCTCTCTCTCTACCTGTACTGCTGCATCTCTCTCTCTCTCTACCTGTACTGCTGCATCTCATCTCTCTCTCTACCTGTACTGCTGCATCTCTCTCTCTCTACTCTACTCTGTACTGTACTGCATCTCTCTCTCTCTCTCTCTACCTGTACTGCTGCATCTCTCTCTCTCTCTACCTGTACTGCTGCATCTCTCTCTCTCTACCTACCTGTACTGCTGCTCTCTCTCTCTCTACCTGTACTGCTGCATCTCTCTCTCTCTCTACCTGTACTGCTGCATCTCTCTCTCTCTACCTGTACTGCTGCATCTCTCTCTCTCTACCTGTACTGCTGCATCTCTCTCTCTCTCTCTCCTGTACTGCTGCATCTCTCTCTCTCTCTCTCTCTCTCTCTCTCTACCTGTACTGCTGCATCTCTCTCTCTACCTGTACTGCTGCATCTCCTCTCTACTCTGCTCTCTCTCTCTCTCTACCTGTACTGCTGCATCTCTCTCTCTCTCTACCTGTCTGCTCATCTCTCTCTCTACCTGTCTGCTCATCTCTCTCTCTCTACCTGTACTGCTGCATCTCTCTCTCTCTCTCTACCTCTCTCTACCTCTCTACTGCTCTCTCTCTCTCTCTCTCTACCTGTACTGCTGCATCTCTCTCTCTCTCTACCTGTACTGCTGCATCTCTCTCTCTCTACCTGTACTGCTGCATCTCTCTCTCTCTACCTGTACTGCTGCATCTCTCTCTCTCTCTACCTGTACTGCTGCATCTCTCTCTCTCTCTCTACCTGTACTGCTCTCTCTCTCTCTCTCTACCTGTGCTGCTCTCTCTCTCTCTCTCTCTCTCTGTACCTCTACTGCTCTCTCTCTCTCTCTCTACCTGTACTGCTGCATCTCTCTCTCTCTACCTGTACTGCTGCATCTCTCTCTCTCTCTCTCTCTCTCTCTCTCTCTCTCTCTACCTGTACTGCTTCATCTCTCTCTCTCTCTGCTGCATCTCTCTCTCTCTACCTGTACTGCTGCATCTCTCTCTCTCTCTACCTGTACTGCTGCATCATCTCTCTCTCTCTCTCCTCTACTGCTGTACTCTCATCTCTCTCTCTCTACCTGTACTGCTGCATCTCTCTCTACCTGTACTGCTGCATCTCTCTCTCTCTCTCTCTCTACCTGTACTGCTGCATCTCTCTCTCTCTACCTCTACCTGCTGCATCTCTCTCTCTTTCTCTCTCTGCTGCATCTCTCTCTCTCTACCTGTACTGCTGCATCTCTCTCTCTCTCTACCTGTACTGCTGCATCTCTCTCTCTCTCTCTACCTGTACTGCTGCATCTCTCTCTCTCTCTCTACCTGTACTGCTGCATCTCTCTCTCTCTCTACCTGTACTGCTGCATCTCTCTCTCTCTCTACCTGTACTGCTGCATCTCTCTCTCTCTCTACCTGTACTGCTGCATCTCTCTCTCTACCTCTCTCTCTACCTGTACTGCTCATCTCTCTCTCTACCTCTACTGCTGCATCTCTCTCTCTCTCTCTACCTGTACTGCTGCATCTCTCTCTCTCTGTACTGCTGCATCTCTCTCTCTCTACCTGCTGCTGCATCTCTCTCTCTCTCTACCTGTACTGCTGCATCTCTCTCTCTCTACCTGTCTCTGCATCTCTCTCTCTCTCTACCTGTACTGCTGCTCTCTCTCTCTCTCTACCTGTACTGCTGCATCTCTCTCTCTCTCTCTACCTGTACTGCATCTCTCTCTCTCTCTACCTGTACTGCTGCATCTCTCTCTCTCTCTACCTGTACTGCTGCATCTCTCTCTCTCTCTCTCTCTCTCTACCTGTACTGCTGCATCTCTCTCTCTCTACCTGTACTGCTGCATCTCTCTCTCTCTCTACCTGTACTGCTGCATCTCTCTCTCTCTCTCTTCCTGTACTGCTTCATATCTCTCTCTCTCTACCTGTACTGCTTCATATCTCTCTCTCTCTACCTGTACTGCTGCATATCTCTCTCTCTCTACCTGTACTGCTGCATATCTCTCTCTCTCTACCTGTACTGCTTCATATCTCTCTCTCTCTACCTGTACTGATTCATATCTCTCTCTCTCTTCCTGTACTGATTCATATCTCTCTCTCTCTACCTGTACTGCTGCATCTCTCTCTCTCTCTACCTGTACTGCTGCATCTCTCTCTCTCTACCTGTACTGCTGCATCTCTCTCTCTCTCTACCTCTCTCTATCTCCTGTCTCTCTACCTGCATCTCTCTCTCTCTCTCTCTACCTGTACTGCTGCATCTCTCTCTCTCTCTCTACCTGTACTGCTGCATCTCTCTCTCTCTCTACCTGTACTGCTGCATCTCTCTCTCTCTACCTGTACTGCTGCATCTCTCTCTCTCTACCTCTGCTGCATCTCTCTCTCTCTCTCTCTACCTGTACTGCTGCATCTCTCTCTCTCTCTACCTGTACTGCTGCTCTCTCTCTCTCTCTCTACCTGTACTGCTGCATCTCTCTCTCTCTCTCTCTACCTGTACTGCTGCATCTCTCTCTCTCTACCTCTCTCTCTCTCTCTCTCCTCTCTACCTGTACTGCTGCATCTCTCTCTCTCTCTCTACCTGTACTGCTGCTCTATCTCTCTCTCTCTCTACCTGTACTGCTGCATCTCTCTCTCTCTCTCTACCTGTACTGCTGCATCTCTCTCTCTCTCTCTACCTGTACTGCTGCATCTCTCTCTCTCTACCTGTACTGCTGCATCTCTCTCTCTCTCTACTCTGTCTCTCTCTCTCTACCTGTACTGCTGCTCTCTCTCTCTCTCTCTCTACCTGTACTGCTGCATCTCTCTCTCTACTACCTGTACTGCTCATCTCTCTCTCTCTACCTGTACTGCTGCATCTCTCTCTCTCTCTCTCTACCTGTACTGCTGCATCTCTCTCTCTCTCTACCTGTACTGCTGCATCTCTCTCTCTCTACCTGTACTGCTGCATCTCTCTCTCTCTCTCTCTACCTGTACTGCTGCATCTCTCTCTCTCTACCTGTACTGCTGCATCTCTCTCTCTCTACCTGTACTGCTGCATCTCTCTCTCTCCTCTACCTGTACTGCTGCATCTGTCTCTCTCTCTCTCTCTACCTGTACTGCTGCATCTCTCTCTCTCTACCTGTACTGCTGCATCTCTCTCTCTCTCTCTCTACCTGTACTGCTGCATCTCTCTCTCTCTCTCTACCTGTACTGCTGCATCTCTCTCTCTCTCTACCTGTACTGCTGCATCTCTCTCTCTCTACCTGTACTGCTGCATCTCTCTCTCTCTCTCTCTCTACCTGTACTGCTGCATCTCTCTCTCTCTTCTCTACCTGTACTGCTGCATCTCTCTCTCTCTCTCTCTCTACCTGTGCTGCTGCACCTGTACTGCTGCATCTCTCTCTCTCTCTACCTGTACTGCTGCATCTCTCTCTCTCTCTCTCTCTCTACCTGTACTGCTGCATCTCTCTCTCTCTCTACCTGTACTGCTGCATCTCTCTCTCTCTCCTGTACTGCTCTCTCTCTCTCTCTACCTGTACTGCTGCATCTCTCTCTCTCTACCTGTACTGCTGCATCTCTCTCTCTCTCTCTACCTGTACTGCTGCATCTCTCTCTCTCTCTCTCTCTCTCTACCTGTACTGCTGCATCTCTCTCTCTCTCTCTACCTGTACTGCTGCATCTCTCTCTCTCTCTCTACCTCTCTCTCTACCTGTACTGCTGCATCTCTCTCTCTCTCTACCTGTACTGCTGCATCTCTCTCTCTCTCTACCTGTACTGCTGCATCTCTCTCTCTCTACCTGTCTCTGCATCTCTCTCTCTACCTGTACTGCTGCATCTCTCTCTCTCTCTACCTGTACTGCTGCATCTCTCTCTCTCTCTCTACCTGTACTGCTGCATCTCTCTCTCTCTGCTCTCTACCTGTACTGCTGCATCTCTCTCTCTCTCTCTACCTGTACTGCTCTCTCTCTCTCTACCTGTACTGCTGCATCTCTCTCTCTCTACCTGTACTGCTGCATCTCTCTCTCTCTCTACCTGTACTGCTGCATCTCTCTCTCTCTCTACCTGTACTGCTGCTCTCTCTCTCTCTCTCTCCTGTACTCTGCTCTCTCTCTCTCTCTCTCTACCTGTACTGCTGCATCTCTCTCTCTCTACCTGTACTGCTGCATATCTCTCTCTCTCTCTCTACCTGTACTGCTGCATCTCTCTCTCTCTCTACCTGTACTGCTGCATCTCTCTCTCTCTCTCTCTCTCTCTCTCTCTACCTGTCTCTCTCTCTACCTGTACTGCTGCATCTCTCTCTCTCTCTACCTGTACTGCTGCATCTCTCTCTCTCTACCTGTACTGCTGCATCTCTCTCTCTCTCTCTACCTGTACTGCTGCATCTCTCTCTCTCTCTCTCTACCTGTACTGCTGCATCTCTCTCTCTCTACCTCTCATCTCTCTCTCTCTACCTGTACTGTACTCTCTCTCTCTCTCTCTCTCTACCTGTACTGCTGCATCTCTCTCTCTCTCTCTACCTGTACTGCTGCATCTCTCTCTCTCTCTCTGTACTGCTGTATCTCTCTCTCTCTCTCTACCTGTACTGCTCATCTCTCTCTCTCTACCTGTACTGCTGCATCTCTCTCTCTCTCTACCTCTCTACTGCTGCATCTCTCTCTCTCTCCTGTACTGCTGCATCTCTCTCTCTCTCTCTACCTGTACTGCTGCATCTCTCTCTCTCTACCTGTACTGCTGCATCTCTCTCTCTCTCTACCTGCTGCATCTCTCTCTCTCTCTCTACCTGTACTGCTGCATCTCTCTCTCTCTACCTGTACTGCTGCATCTCTCTCTCTCTCTACCTGTACTGCTGCATCTCTCTCTCTCTGTACTGCTCTCTCTCTCTCTACCTGTACTGCTGCATCTCTCTCTCT
Source organism: Oncorhynchus tshawytscha (assembly GCF_018296145.1). Classification (NCBI taxonomy): domain Eukaryota; kingdom Metazoa; phylum Chordata; class Actinopteri; order Salmoniformes; family Salmonidae; genus Oncorhynchus; species Oncorhynchus tshawytscha. The sequence goes on from NC_056431.1 coordinate 22,359,576, forward strand.
CTCTCTCTGTACTGCTGCTCTCTCTCTCTCTCTCTACCTGTACTGCTGCATCTCTCTCTCTCTACCTGTACTCATCTCTCTCTCTCTACCTGTACTGCTGCATCTCTCTCTCTCTCTACCTGTACTGCTGCATCTCTCTCTCTCTCTACCTGTACTGCTGCATCTCTCTCTCTCTCTACCTGTACTGCTGCATCTCTCTCTCTCTACCTACCTACTGCTGCATCTCTCTCTCTCTCTACCTGTACTGCTGCATCTCTCTCTCTCTACCTGTACTCTCTCTCTCTCTCTCTCTCTCTACCTCTACTGCTCTCTCTCTCTCTCTCTCTCTCTACCTGTACTGCTGCATCTCTCTCTCTCTCTCTACCTGTACTGCTGCATCTCTCTCTCTCTACCTGTACTGCTGCATCTCTCTCTCTCTCTACTGCTGCATCTCTCTCTCTCTACTGCTGCTCTCTCTCTCTCTCTCTCTACCTGTACTGCTGCATCTCTCTCTCTCTACCTGTACTGCTGCATCTCTCTCTCTCTCTCTCTCTCTACCTGTACTGCTGCATCTCTCTCTCTCTCTACCTGTACTGCTGCATCTCTCTCTCTCTACCTGTACTGCTGCATCTCTCTCTCTCTCTCTCTACCTGTACTGCTGCATCTCTCTCTCTCTCTACCTGTACTGCTGCATCTCTCTCTCTCTCTCTACCTGTACTGCTGCTCTCTCTCTCTCTCTACCTGTACTGCTGCATCTCTCTCTCTCTCTCTCTACCTGTACTGCTGCATCTCTCTCTCTCTCTACCTGTACTGCTGCATCTCTCTCTCTCTACCTGTACTGCTGCATCTCTCTCTCTCTCTCTACCTGTACTGCTCTCTCTCTCTCTACCTGTATGCTGCATCTCTCTCTCTCTCTACCTGTACTGCTGCATCTCTCTCTCTCTCTACCTGTACTGCTGCATCTCTCTCTCTCTCTACCTGTACTGCTGCATCTCTCTCTCTCTACCTGTACTGCTGCATCTCTCTCTCTCTCTACCTGTACTGCTGCATCTCTCTCTCTCTACCTGTACTGCTGCATCTCTCTCTACTCTGCATCTCTCTCTCTCTCTCTCTACCTGTACTGCTGCATCTCTCTCTCTCTCTCTCTCTACCTGTACTGCTGCATCTCTCTCTCTACCTGTACTCTGCATCTCTCTCTCTCTCTACCTGTACTGCTGCATCTCTCTCTCTCTCTACCTGTACCTGTACTCTCTCTCTCTCTACCTGTATCTCTCTCTCTCTCTACCTGTACTGCTTCATCTCTCTCTCTCTCTACCTGTACTGCTGCATCTCTCTCTCTCTACCTGTACTGCTGCATCTCTCTCTCTCTCTCTACCTGTACTGCTGCATCTCTCTCTCTCTCTACCTGTACTGCTGCATCTCTCTCTCTCTCTCTACCTGTACTGCTGCATCTCTCTCTCTCTCTCTCTCTACCTGTACTGCTGCATCTCTCTCTCTCTCTCTCTACCTGTACTGCTGCATCTCTCTCTCTACCTGTACTGCTGCATCTCTCTCTCTCTCTCTACCTGTACTGCTGCATCTCTCTCTCTCTCTACCTGTACTGCTGCATCTCTCTCTCTCTACCTGTACTGCTGCATCTCTCTCTCTCTACCTGTACTGCTGCATCTCTCTCTCTCTACCTGTACTGCTGCATCTCTCTCTCTCTCTACCTGTACTGCTGCATCTCTCTCTCTCTCTCTCTCTACCTGTACTGCTGCATCTCTCTCTCTCTACCTGTACTGCTGCATCTCTCTCTACCTGTACTGCTGCATCTCTCTCTCTCTACCTGTACTGCTGCATCTCTCTCTCTCTCTACTGCATCTCTCTCTCTCTACCTGTACTGCTCTCTCTCTCTCTACCTGTACTGCTGCATCTCTCTCTCTCTCTCTACCTGTACTGCTGCATCTCTCTCTCTCTCTCTCTCTACCTGTACTGCTGCATCTCTCTCTCTTTCTCTACCTGTACTGCTGCATCTCTCTCTCTACCTGTACTGCTGCATCTCTCTCTACCTGTACTGCTGCATCTCTCTCTCTCTCTACCTGTACTGCTGCATCTCTCTCTCTCTACCTGTACTGCTGCATCTCTCTCTCTCTCTCTCTCTCTCTCTACCTGTACTGCTGCATCTCTCTCTCTCTCTCTCTCTGCATCTCTCTCTCTCTCTACCTGTACTGCTGCATCTCTCTCTCTCTCTCTCTACCTGTTCTCTGCTGCATCTCTCATCTCTCTCTCTCTACCTGTACTGCTGCATCTCTCTCTCTCTCTCTCTCTACCTGTACTGCTGCATCTCTCTCTCTCTCTCTACCTGTACTGCTCTCTCTCTCTCTACCTGTACTGCTGCATCTCTCTCTCTCTCTACCTGTACTGCTCTCTCTCTCTCTCTCTCTCTACCTGTACTGCTGCATCTCTCTCTCTCTACCTCTACTGCTGCTCTCTCTCTCTCTACTCTCTGTACTGCTGCATCTCTCTCTCTCTCTCTACCTGCACTCTCTCTCTCTCTCTCTACCTGTACTGCTGCATCTCTCTCTCTCTCTACCTGTACTGCTGCATCTCTCTCTCTCTCTCTCTCTACCTGTACTGCTGCATCTCTCTCTCTCTCTCTCTACCTGTACTGCTGCATCTCTCTCTCTCTCTACCTGTACTGCTGCTCTCTCTCTCTCTCTCTACCTGTACTGCTGCATCTCTCTCTCTCTCTCTACCTGTACTGCTGCATCTCTCTCTCTCTACCTGTACTGCTGCATCTCTCTCTCTCTCTCTACCTCTACTGCTGTACTCTCTCTCTCTCTCTCTCTCTCTACCTGTACTGCTGTATCTCTCTCTCTCTCTCTCTCTCTACCTGTACTGCTGTATCTCTCTCTCTCTCTACCTGTACTGCTGCATCTCTCTCTCTCTATACCTGTACTGCTGTATCTCTCTCTCTCTCTCTACCTGTACTGCTGTATCTCTCTCTCTCTCTCTCTACCTGTACTGCTGTATCTCTCTCTCTCTCTCTACCTGTACTGCTGTATCATCTCTCTCTCTCTACCTGTACTGCTGCATCTCTCTCTCTCTCTCTCTACCTGTACTGCTGTATCTCTCTCTCTCTCTACCTGTACTGCTGCATCTCTCTCTCTCTCTATCTGTACTGCTGCATCTCAATTCAATTCAATTCAATTCAAGGGCTTTATTGGCATGGGAAACATGTGTTGACATTGCCAAAGCAAGTGAGGTAGACAACATACAAAGTGAATATATAAAGTGAAAAACAACAAAAATTAACAGTAAACATTACACATACAGAAGTTTCAAAACAGTAAAGACATTACAAATGTCATATTATATATATATACAGTGTTTTAACAATGTACAAATGGTTAAAGGACACAAGATAAAAATAAATAAGCATAAATATGGGTGTATTTACAATGGTGTTTGTTCTTCACTGGTTGCCCTTTTCTCGTGGCAACAGGTCACAAATCTTGCTGCTGTGATGGCACACTGTGGAATTTCACCCAGTAGATATGGGAGTTTTTCAAAATTGGATTTGTTTTCGAATTCTTTGTGGATCTGTGTAATCTGAGGGAAATATGTCTCTCTAATATGGTCATACATTGGGCAGGAGGTTAGGAAGTGCAGCTCAGTTTCCACCTCATTTTGTGGGCAGTGAGCACATAGCCTGTCTTCTCTTGAGAGCCATGTCTGCCTACGGCGGCCTTTCTCAATAGCAAGGCTATGCTCACTGATTCTGTACATAGTCAAAGCTTTCCTTAATTTTGGGTCAGTCACAGTGGTCAGGTATTCTGCCGCTGTGTACTCTCTGTGTAGTGCCAAATAGCATTCTAGTTTGCTCTGTTTTTTTGTTAATTCTTTCTAATGTGTCAAGTAATTATCTTTTTGTTTTCTCATGATTTGGTTGGGTCTAATTGTGCTGTTGTCCTGGGGCTCTGTAGGGTGTGTTTGTGTTTGTGAACAGAGCCCCAGGACCAGCTTGCTTAGGGGACTCTTCTCCAGGTTCATCTCTCTGTAGGTGATGGCTTTGTTATGGAAGGTTTGGGAATCGCTTCCTTTTAGGTGGTTGTGGAATTTAATGGTTCTTTTCTGGATTTTGATAATTAGTGGGTATCGGCCTAATTCAGCTCTGCATGCATTATTTGGTGCTTTACGTTGTACACGGAGGATACTTTTGCAGAATGCTGCATGCAGGTAGCCTAGTGGTTAGAGCATTGGGCCAGTAACTGGAAGGTTGCTGGATAGAATCCCTGAGCTGACAAGGTAAAAAGCTGTCGTTCTAGGCAGTTAACCCACTGTTCCCCGGGCGTCGAAGACGTGGATGTTGATTGTGGCAGCCCCCCGCACCTCTCTGATTCAGAGGGGTTGGGTTAAATGCAGAAGACACATTTAAGTTGAATGCATTCAGTTGTACTGTACAACTGACTAGGTATTCCCCTTTCAATTTGGTATTTTTCCCATTTTGTGAATTCTTGGTTGGTGAGCGGACCCCAGGCCTCACAACCACAAAGGGCAATGGGCTTTGAAACTGATTCAATAATTTTTTACCAGATCCTAATTGGTATGCCGAATTTTATGTTCCTTTTGATGGCATAGAAGGCCCTTCTTGCTTTGTCTCTCAGATCATTCACAGCTTTGTGGAAGTTACCTGTGACGCTGATGTTTAGTCCGAGGTATGTATAATTGTTTTATGTGCTCTAGGGCAATGATGTCTACATGGAATTTGTATTTGTGGTCCTGGCAACTGGACCTTTTTTGGAACACCATTATTTTTGTCTTACTGAGATTTACTGTCAGGGTCCAGGTCTGACAGAATCTTTGCAGAAGATCTACGTGCTGCTTTAGGCCCTCCTTGGTTGGGGACAGATGCACCAGATCATCAGCAAAGAGTAGACATTTGACTTCCGATTGTAGTAGGGTGAGGCCGGATGCTGCAGACTGTTGTAGTGCCCTCACCAATTCGTTGATATATATGTTGAAAAGGGTGGGGCTTAAGCTGCATCCCTGTCTCACCCCACATTTTATTTGCCAAATTTAACCACACACTTGTTGTTTGAGTACATAGATTTTATAATGTTGTATGTTTTTCCCCCAACACCTATTTTCATCAATGCATATAGCCGAAACCTCATGCCAAATTGAGTCAAAAGCTTTTTTTGAAATCATCAAAGCATGAGAAGAGTTTACCTTTGTTTTTGTTGGTTTGTTTCTTTGTCAATTAGGGTGTGCAGGGTGAATACGTGGTCTGTCGTATGGTCATTTAGTAAAAAGCCAATTTGACATTTGCTCAGTACGTTGTTTTCACTGAGAAAATGTACAAGTCTGCTGTTAATGATAATGCAGAAGATTTTCCCAAGGTGGCTGTTGATGCAAATCCCACAGTAGTTACTGAGGTCAAATTTGTCTCCACTTTTGTGGATTGGGGTGATCAGTCCTTGGTTCCAAATATTGGGGAAGATGCCAGAGCTAACAATGATGTTAAAGAGTTAAAGTATAGTCAATTGGAATTTGTGGTCTGTATATTTTATCATTTCATTTAGGATACCATCAACACCACAGACATTTATGTTTGGAGGGTTTGTATTTTGTCCTGTAGTTTATTAAATGTAATTGGAGAATCCAGTGGGATCTGGTAGTCTTTAGTAGTTGATTCTACGATTTGTAGATCATATATATGTTTTTGCTGCATGTTCTTTGTTATAGGGCCAAAAAGATTGGAGAAGTGGTTTATCCATGCGTCTCAGTTTTGGATAGATAACTCTTGTTGTTGTTGTTGTTTGATTAGTGTTTTCCAATTTTTCCAGAAGTGGTTAGTCTATGGATTCTTCAATTACATTGAGCTGATTTCTGACGTGCTGTTCCTTCTTTTTACGAAGTTATTTCTGTATCATTTTAGTGATTCACCATACTGAAGGAGTAGGCTCAAGTTTTCTGGGTCTCTATGTTTTTGGTAAGATTGGTTTGATGAAACCTAAGAGAAACCTTAGATTTGATAAGGGAATCTGAGAGGTCAAATATACTGTTTAGGTTTTCTACTGCTGAGTTTATACAGTGCCTTGCGAAAGTATTCGGCCCCCTTGAACTTTGCGACCTTTTGCCACATTTCAGGCTTCAAACATAAAGATATAAAACTGTATTTTTTTGTGAAGAATCAACAACAAGTGGGACACAATCATGAAGTGGAACGACATTTATTGGATATTTCAAACTTTTTTAACAAATCAAAAACTGAAAAATTGGGCGTGCAAAATTATCCAGCCCCCTTAAGTTAATACTTTGTAGCGCCACCTTTTGCTGCGATTACAGCTGTAAGTCGCTTGGGGTATGTCTCTATCAGTTTTGCACATCGAGAGACTGAAGTTTTTTCCCATTCCTCCTTGCAAAACAGCTCGAGCTCAGTGAGGTTGGATGGAGAGCATTTGTGAACAGCAGTTTTCAGTTCTTTCCACAGATTCTCGATTGGATTCAGGTCTGGACTTTGACTTGGCCATTCTAACACCTGGATATGTTTATTTTTGAACCATTCCATTGTAGATTTTGCTTTATGTTTTGGATCATTGTCTTGTTGGAAGACAAATCTCCGTCCCAGTCTCAGGTCTTTTGCAGACTCCATCAGGTTTTCTTCCAGAATGGTCCTGTATTTGGCTCCATCCATCTTCCAAACAAATTTAACCATCTTCCCTGTCCCTGCTGAAGAAAAGCAGGCCCAAACCATGATGCTGCCACCACCATGTTTGACAGTGGGGATGGTGTGTTCAGGGTGATGAGCTGTGTTGCTTTTACGCCAAACATAACGTTTTGCATTGTTGCCAAAAAGTTCAATTTTGGTTTCATCTGACCAGAGCACCTTCTTCCACATGTTTGGTGTGTCTCCCAGGTGGCTTGTGGCAAACTTTAAACGACACTTTTTATGGATATCTTTAAGAAATGGCTTTCTTCTTGCCACTCTTCCATAAAGGACAGATTTGTGCAATATACGACTGATTGTTGTCCTATGGACAGAGTCTCCCACCTCAGCTGTAGATCTCTGCAGTTCATCTAGAGTGATCATGGGCCTCTTGGCTGCATCTCTGATCAGTCTTCTCCTTGTATGAGCTGAAATTTAGAGGGACGGCCAGGTCTTGGTAGATTTGCAGTGGTCTGATACTCCTTCCATTTCAATATTATCGCTTGCACAGTGCTCCTTGGGATGTTTAAAGCTTGGAAAATCTTTTTGTATCCGGCTTTAAACTTCTTCACAACAGTATCTCGGACCTGCCTGGTGTGTTCCTTGTTCTTCATGATGCTCTCTGCGCTTTTAACGGACCTCTGAGACTATCACAGTGCAGGTGCATTGATACGGAGACTTGATTACACACAGGTGGATTGTATTTATCATCATTAGTCATTTAGGTCAACATTGGATCATTCAGAGATCCTCACTGAACTTCTGGAGAGAGTTTGCTGCACTGAAAGTAAAGGGGCTGAATAATTTTCCACGCCCAATTTTTCAGTTTTTGATTTGTTAAAAAAGTTTGAAATATCCAATAAATGTCTTTCCACTTCATGATTGTGTCCCACTTGTTGTTGATTCTTCACAAAAAAATACAGTTTTATGTCTTTATGTTTGAAGCCTGAAATGTGGCAAAAGGTCGCAAAGTTCAAGGGGGCCGAATACTTTCGCAAGGCACTGTACCTTCACTATAACAGCGAACTGATTTGTCCAGGGATTGAATTTGTTGTTACCTAATTGTTTTTTGGTAAGTTTCCACACTACTTTCCTTCCATCTATAGCATTTCTTAATATTATTCAGTTCCTTTGGCTTTGATGCCTCATGATTGCATATTGCTGTGTTCAAGTAGACTGTGATTTTGCTTGTGATCTGATTGGGGGATCAGTGGGCAGACTGTGAAAGCTCCGAGAGACTCTGGGTTGAGATCAGTGATGAAGTAGTCTACGGTATTACTACCAAGAGATGAGCTATAGGTGTACCTACCATACAAGTCCCCTCAAAGCCTACCATTGACTATGTACACACCCAGCGAGCGACAGAGCAGCAGGAGTTGTGACCCGTTTCTGTTGGTTATGTTGTCGTAGTTGTGCCTACTCTCTCGCTCACCTTCTCTATCTCTCTACCTGGACTGCTGCTTCTCTCTCTCCGTCTCTCTCCCTGTGTTATTAATGCTGAAGTGTGGCGGGCATGTGCAGTCTAGCAGGTGTTTTCACGCTCTGTCGTCATCTGTCCTTCGTCCACCCCATCAACCCTTACACCCCCCCTTCTCGACTGTGTAGTTTTTTAATTGACAGGACCCTGACTCCGCACATCCAACTGTCCAGTGGTGAGACACCACAATCGCACACGCCCCTTTAGCTCCTCGTCTTCGATGCGATGCCCTTCACCCCCCTACCAAGGTCAAAGCGGCAGCCTTTATGCACAGCGCACGCTCTAAGTGAGTGACAGAGGGGACAGGGGTTGTGATGGCGTGTATGCATGAGTGAGTGTGTTTCTGTGTGTCGATAACTGACTCAGTTGCTGTGTGTTTCTGTTTGTAAATATACACATGCCTGTGGGTGGGTGTGACTGAGTAAGTGTGGGCTGTGTGTGTTGACCTGGTTAACACTGTGTGCAGTGAGGGAGGGTAAAGGCAGGGTGATACAGGTTTTAGAATCAAGGTGACAATTGAGCTGTAAAAATGGGAATTGAGTGGGGAATAGGGAATAGCAGCCCTCTGGTGTGTAACCTTCTACATGTTGTTTTCAGGCTTCAGCTTATGCATACATCATTTGTGTGTGTGTGTGTGTGTGTCTACGTACGTCTGTGTGCTCCAGCATGTGTCCCACCTGCCTTTGAGCTGAGCCCTGGTACTGAATTAAATGAACCTAAATAAAAACCTAGTAAACAATGCAGTGCACTAAGAAAGAACAACTGAGGACGCACTGTAATATAGCCTACTGTGCAGTGTGGCACGTGCACAAAGCATGGTATAGGATACAGTATATCCAAGGTAGTTTCATAGAAATCCCTAGCACAATCCTGTGTTAGTGGGCGTGATTGTAAAAACAAACCAGACCCTCATGTACGTTCTGATGACCTCACTTACACAAATCTCACAAAACTCTGTTTTGGAATATACTGACTTTATGACCAAAGTGATTCTACTTGCACTTTTGTGTTTCTGACTAACATCGATGCCACATAGGCAGTTTTCAACCAGAAACACTTTGCGTTCAGTTGGCCTTTAACAAACACCTACCGATGATGACATTTCCTAGGCCTTGGTTATACAATACATTGGACACAATAACTAATGTCTCCCCTCCCCCATCCAGTGAGAGGTAGTGATGCTGATGCAGCCAGTGTGTTCTTCCTTCCTGGGTTTCTTGGCCAGCCTAGATAGCACAGCAGCAAGCAGCACGCTAATGTGATTATGGCTTTTAGCGGAGGATTTTCATGGACATTCTCCATCCCTCTCCATCCTTCAAGGCGCCATTAGTTCTCACTGTGGGATGGCCTGTCCTTGCTGGTGGCTGACACACTTAAAGCAAATGCGCACATACTGGGGACACACACACACTATACGCACACACAATAACTGTCTCGAAGGACCATGGAAATTGGTGGATCTTCAGACACACACACACACACTCATATTCAACTTAATACAACGACTCTGTTTAGACTTTGTATTCATTTCAATACTTTGGAACAATACATCTCTTAATTTCCCATTGCCATTGACCGTCATTTCCATCCATAATTAGGTTCACCTTCTTCTTTTTTTTTAGCTATTTGTTTATGAGATCGTGACGCGAATCGGAATGCCTGCCCCTTTTCATTACGCCGTGCAATCAAGCCATGATTCCACCAAGAGCCCGTGTTGAAATGAAAAGCGTGAGCAATTGGCCATGAGATGCTGCACTGCTTACGACTGTCACGTTTCAGACCCCCTCTCTGCCTGGAATTACACTTGCCAAGCTTAGCGCGTATTGTCTTAGCGCACCTCTTTGCATTAATCAGACAAACCTCCGGGTGCTTCTTAACTCCTGACCGCACAGCGTTTCTTCTCATAACTCGCTGTTTATTAAACCTTAGAGGCAAGGCGGTGGCGGCAGCAGCAGCACCGGCATAGAGATATTATGGACACGTTAGGGAGGGGGGATTGGTTGACGATCTAGGAAGGACTCAGACAGGGTTTTGTCTAGAAGGGATTTCGCTTTTGTCAAAGTGGACTTTTCGTAGCAGGTTTAGGAGATCTTACGCGGCAGGTTAGGAGAATTAACGTTGCAGGTTAGGAGAATTAGGTTTAAGGTTAAGAAAAGGGTTAGGGTTAGCTAAAATGCGAAAAAAAAACAAAAAACTTTTGAGGTCAAATGTAGACATGACCCTCAGACAGTGAGGGAGCTGGTGTCATGCAGAGTATAGACCTGCCTCAGTATATCACTGCTAAGATAGCACTGTATGGCTGCTGTTAGCTTCGTTTGCAGAGTCAGTTGATGCATATTTCCAAAATATAATTGAAGGAGAGGAAGCTTCAGCAGTACTGTAGCCTCGTCATTTTGAAAACATGAGCATTTATGTCCGCTTGTTCTCATGTTGTCTTTTTGGTCTCATCTCCTTTGCTCCTTCTATGCTGTGTGCAACTTTATCATTTACACACACACACACACCAAGCCCCTCCCCCTGTCACTCACAACAACAAAGATGAGAGATCAGTTCTTCCTCTCTGACAAGCAGTTTCAGCTGAGAAGGGTGCAATTGCGTCCAGAAGACAGGCAGTCCCGCTCATAAAGGTATACATATATAGGTAGGAGCTACCCGAACCCCATTTATGGTGAGTTTGGACATTTACAAGCGAATGTGAATGAGAGACATTGTGTAAATGAACAGTACTAGCTCTGGAGCAGCATACACCCTGTGTCTGTGAGGAGTCTGGAGTCGCTAGGGCAACCTGCCTGCCTGCTCTGTGAGAAGATGGGGGAGGAGCAGACTGGCCAAGAACCAAGAGGAGAAAAAAAATGCAAGAAAGTCTAAAAATAGCAGTGACAGCACAGATAACTCATCCAAAGGGGCTTTGACTTCTCGAACACAGCAGAAAGCCAACACGATATGATGCCCTGTCACCTTATTAATTCAGCCACTTAGATAACTAGCAAGTTAAACTTAGGGATCGTGTTATTGCAGAATGCTTGGTTTTTCATACAGCAAAACAAATATGACAGGCATCAGAAATATCTTGCTGCGTTTTGTAAACGCAGATCTCAAATGCTTTCTCATTGGAGTTTCTGCTGGGCATCAGAACTGATTTCTCCACTTGGATGAGAATTCACAAACGGGCATTCTATCAGCAGACAGTGTTCTGACTGACGTGTAGCTACTTTTCTCTGCTACTTTTATAGGTGTAGCTAGCCTACTTTTCTCCAGTAAAATGCAAGACTTGAACAAAAACATTAGGAAATGTAGCTGGCTACATTCTTTCTATGATATATACAGTACGACTGCCATGCATAGTTTTTTTGCCTACTTGTGTGGCTGCCAGCCAAATAGCGTTGCACTTCTGTTGTCATCTAACGAAAATGAGGCTATTTTCTGCTGAAGGTGTTGCACTAATGTATTTTCTGTGAACGAAAATTGTGGTTGCAAGTCCCTGATCACTCTGTTGAAGCAACAAACAACAAAACCACGGTTGACTCTCAATATAAAACGCGACCCCTGTCAATACACAGCCGGACACACCTGCTTCATCTTCTAACGTATTGCACAAATTGACTGCAGGTATATACTTAAAAAGTAGTTACAAATATTCAAATACCGTCAATACCGGTATTGAAAAAACATCCTGTGGCTATTTCCAAATAAATACCGGAGTATGCGGTATATGGTATATACGGTATACCGCCCAAGTCTAATTCCTTCATCTGCAGGAAAACCTCTTTATACTTCTATTGGTACATTGTTTTGCTAGGACTCTGGTACACAGCAGGCTGGATAGGTAGCTAGGACACCGGTAGACAGTGTCCTTTGCCTCCACCTGTCAGGCACTGCTTTCCCACAGTTCTGTTAACGACGGCGAGGGCAGGTCTTCGGCAATTGGCAGTAATCACACACTATTGTTTCAACTCTGTATTTGCATTTGAGGTTTGGTCTAACAGAATCGGTCGTATGGACACCGAAACACATTGAGTCATTATTTTACTGTAATAGAGGAGAAATGAACCTTTCTATTGATACCCTTTTTAGGTAGAGCAGGCACTACTAAAACAGGAGTATCAATGAACATTGATTCTGGAAAAGGAATGCTCAGGTTGTCACGCGGGGCATTGCGGTACTATGTGTCCCACTAGTAACATTGTAGCCAAAGACTTACACTAGCTGTCTAGTCTGTGTTTTATAATTGTGCTAAAATCATCAAACACTATCATATAGGAACATATAGGAACTATCACATAGGAATTGGAAACTCGTTCCCATTCTGAACAAAGTGGACAAGCTAGCATGCTGTCCAAACAGTTGGAGACGGACAGAAGGGGGTGTTCATAACAATTCAACTGCTCCATCTTGTCATCTAGCAAATAGAGCCAAGTTGGCTAAACTTGGAAGTATAAAGATTAGCTGGCTACTCACTAGCACGTGGGCTTGTGCTTGAGAGATTGATTATGAGACCTGTGTTCATTTCCTAGAAATTTAGTCAGTATTAGTGAATGTGTATTAACCATGGTTCTGGTTAAATTTGTAACGAAACTGGCATTTTCATAAACACACGATGCCCAACACGTATCAACCCCAGTTTTCCATTTAGTTTCTTTCCTGTGGTAGTGTGTGTTTGCGTGCGTTTGTGTGACTGTCTTGGTGTGTGTGTGCGTGTGTCTATTTGCAGGCAGGGTGAGCCTCACTGTACACATCCCTCCTGTTGCCGTTTGTGTCCCTTCATTTCACGCTCTGACGTCCCTGCGTGAATCCTCCTCTTCCCCTGGCTCATTATCAACACTGTTCAATGAGACACACACACACACACACACACATGGGGTGGGGGGACAAATCATTATTCAAATAATACAGGGGGTCAGTGCGTACGCTACAACACCTTTGTTTGTATATTTATGACAAATAACTAAGTAAACCACCAAACACATCCAGCCTGACCTGGATCAATGAGGTACTCAGCACCGCGGCGGCTGAGATGCCAACCAGGGGATTTGGGGATTGAGAATGCGAATGGACCGTCTGTTGTTGTTACAACGGCATCATGCTCACCCTCCTCCCTCTCTTCTCTCATCTTCCTTGGCAGGGCCAAGTGTGCACGGAGCCGAATTCGGCCCCCTGCCCGACAACATTACAGTGCTGGAAGGAGAGAGCATCATTCTGAGGTAACTCTTTGATCCTACACCTGCACCTACTAATTACATGTTGAAGTTGTTCGTTTTTCTTCACCTGTCATCATGCCGACAGGTTAATTGCCAATCCAATGTCATACAAACCCCATGAGGTATACCCCAACTAGGTTGAACAATGTTCCTCAGCAAAACTGCCATCTTGTCAATATCCTGGACTTCGAGGCCTTCATAAAAGCCTACTGTCTATCAACATTTGAACTCTTTAACCCGCGGACAGGTGTCATTCCAAATCTGGTCGCCATCGCTGTCATCTCATATCGCCTAGCCCCAGAACCATAGACTGCCACAGGCTCCTGTAGTTGATATATGATGCCTTTCATACTTACAGGCTCATCTATTCATTGCATGGGCGATTAAAGGTAATATCACTGGCATAGATGAGGCTTATTCACTGGAGACCGTGTGATCTACCTCACAGAGAATTATTATTATTATTTTTTTTTACCCTGGCCACATCAATTAAACATAAGCGCTCAGGCTTATCCTCTCCTGGCCTGGTCCCCAGCTGAAGCTTCTAAGGACATCTAGTGGTGAAGGACAGTACTGTAGTCATAATGTCACAAAACATTTCTAGTTCAGAAACTGTGAAAATTACATTCCAAAGTCAAAATAATATTTATATTCATACATACGTATAGACTGAGTGTAAAAAACATTAGGAACGCCTGCTCTTTCCATGACAGACTGACCAGGTGAATCCAGGTGAAAGCTATGACCCCTATCTGCTTCAATCAGTGTAGATGAAGGGGGAGAGACAGGTTACAGAAGGATTTTAAAGCCTTGGGACAATTGAGACATGGTTTGTTTATGTGTGCCATTCAGAAGGTGAATGGGCAACATAAAATGTTGAAATGCCTTTGAACGAGGTATGGTAGTAGGTGCCAGGCTGACCGATTTGAGTGTGTCAAGAACTGCAACGCTGCTGGGTTTTTCATCCTAAACAATTTCCTGTGTGTATCAAGAATGGTCCGCCACATTGTTTACATCAAAAGTTAGGTAGCAGCAGTAACTACCACTATCAGCCCTTCTCTCCCCCTCACCAATGTCTCTCCTAGCTCTTCATCTGCTTCCTCCAAAACACAACTATATTTTACCCAGGTGTATTGCCCTCGTAGTTTCAATGAAGAAACATACTGTATTTTTTTATGAACCTTGTGCTAGGTATGTATTAAAAACCTTACATTACGAGACCTGGCTAGTGGTTTGTTTACGAATGCTAGTGCTGACTCTTTGTGGTGATAATATTGAATTGCATATACTAATTGCAACAGGATGATCAAAATGTCATTTGAAATTAATTCAAATTGAACCTTTAAAATATTCCTTTCCGCACTCACTCATGATAGTGACATTTGCGACCTGACCAAATTCATATAGAAATTTGAGTTATAGATCTGTCGTCGTCTTTGAAAGCAAGTCTAAGAAGCGGTAGATCTGGTATATGTGCGCTATTTCTATGCTTGCTGTTCTTATGTTTAGTCGTTTCAGCATCTTTTGCTTTTGGTTTTGTACACTAATGTCAAAAGGCTGAAAATACAATATTTTTGGTTATTTAAAATATATTTCACAGCAGTTCAGATGGTACAATGATTCTCTACACGGCTTGTTTTGTCACATAAACTGAAATTAGGCGAACTACTAGAATCTTAGCAACCAGAAAACAAGTAATTTCTGCATATTGAAACTTTAAGGCCTACCTTCATTACAAGGGTAGGGCTTGCACTAATCCATCTCATGACGCATGTACAGTAGCTGTAAAAGTCAAATCTGGTATCCATCAACATGGTTAGCCTCATTAATTGTCTAATGAAAAAGATGGTAACACTTCTTAAAGGGTCCTTATTACAGTGTAATTACATATGTAATTACACATGTAATTACACTGTAACATGTATTCTAAACAATTGTAATCATTCATAGTTACCCTGTAACTGGTGGTAATTGCAGCCTGTAATTACAGAGGTGTAACAACGAATGCTTGTTACCATGCTTGTTTCTAATTTCAAAGTTTACAATAACATCCGACTCACCAAATTTCAGCCTGCACAAACCACATGATAAGTGTTAGTGAATTGAAAACCGACCACCTCAGTGACCCAACTCTGCAATAAAGGGCTCTGGAATTTGATGCCCAGTCCCAATAGCAAAAAAAAAAAAACGGATTAAAAAAAGGTTCACATAAAAAAAAAGAGCTTGCACAGATCAAGTTAACTTTTGAGTCAGTGTTGTAGTACTCGAGACAGTCTTGAGACCACATTTTGAGTGTCTCGATCTTGTCTCATTGTCGGATGTCAGTCTGAGGGTCAAGAGCGCTCTGGAGAAGGTTTTCATCAAAGATCTCTCTGTACTTTGCTCTGTTCATCTTTCCCTCGTTCTTGACTCACAGTCCCTGATGCTGAAAAACATCCCCACAGCATGATTCTGCCACCACCACCACCATGCTAGTGATGGTGCCAGGTTTCCTCCAGACGTGACACTATGCATTCAGGCTAAAGAGTTCAATCTTGGTTTCATCAGACCAGAGAATTGTGTTTCTCATGGTCTGAGAATCCTTTAGGTGCCTTTTGGCAAACTCCAAGCGGGCTGTCATGTGCCTTTTAGTGAGGAGTGGTTTCCATCTGGCCACTCTACCATAAATACCTGATTGGTAGAGATGGTGCAGAGATGGCTGTCCTTCTGGAATGTTCTCCCATCTCCACGGCGCAACTCTGGAGCTCTGTCAAAGTGACAACCAGGTTCTTGGTCACCTCCCTGACCAAGGCCCTTCTCCCCTGATTGCTCAGTTTGGTCAGACGGCCAGCTCTAGGAAGAGTCTTGGTGGTTCAAAACTTTTTCCATTTAAGAATGATGGAGGCCACTGTGTTCTTGGGGACCTTGAATGCTGCAGAAATGTTTTGGTACCCTTCCCCAGATCTGTGCCTCGACACAATCCTTTTTGCTCTAACATGCATTGTCGACAGTGGGATCCTTATATAGACAGGTGTGTGCCTTTCCAACTCATGTCCAATCAATTGAATTTACCACAGGTGGACTCCAATCAAGTTGTAGAAACATCTCAAGGATGATCAATGGAAACAAGATGCACCTGAGCTCAATTTCGAGTCTCATAGCAAAAGGTCGGAATACTTATGTAAATAAGTTATTTCTGTTTTTAATTTTGAATAAATGTGCAAAAATTCATAAACTGCTTTCACTTTGTCCTTTTGGGGTATTGTGTGTAGATTGAGGAGGATTATTATTATTTTTTATCCATTTGAGAATAAGGTTGTAACGTAAACAAATGTGAAAAAAGGGAAGGGGCCTGAATGCTTTCCGAATGCACTGTGTTATCGCCATGTTTGCACAGTGGCGAACCTATCGGACCTAGGCCTTCAGTGTGTGACTGAAGTAATGATGCTGAAAAGACAGCAACAGCTATACCAGCGCACTCATGTAGGAGAGTAAACTTTTTTGTAAAACACAGAGGGCCAGTGGTGTAGTGGAGGCTATATGTAAGTACAAGCCTTATACCACTTTCCTTTCAGTATATTCCCTTCTTAATCCTCACTGATGCGTATCAAATTAGTGGAGTGGAGATATACGATTGATCAATTATGTAGTACAATAGTGAAATGATGCACAAAGTAGCCTGCACAATCGCAAAGCATGTAAAGTATATTCACATGCGCTGTGCATGTGCGGGCATTCCAACGCACACAGCTCTCAACTGGTTATGAAATGGAGCAGCTCACAGAAGAATGTCATCGGTAGTGGGTAGGGTAGGTAGGAAAGCCGGTTCAATGTATGATATCTACCAGAAAATGCTAACTAAGGCAACAAGGGGTATGCAAACCAGGTATTGAAAATGTTTGGTCCGAAGTCTTGGTTAGTCGGCTATTTGTTTTTCCACTCACATGGTACAGGTGTCTTTTTTTAAGCCCATAACCATGTGTGTGAGGTGTATACTTTTGTTTGAAAGTAGATTTGTTTAAGACTACCAAGAATCACTCTCTTTTCGAAGGTCGAGAGCCATGTGTCCTCCGAAACACAACCCAGCCTGCTTCTTGACACAACGCACATCCAACCCGGAAGCCAGCCGCACCAATGTGTCGTAGGAAACACCGTACACCTGGCGACCTGGTCAGCGTGCACTGTGCCCGGCCCGCCGCAGGAGTCACTAGTGCGCAATGAGACAAGGATATCCCTGCCGGCCAACCCCTCCCTAACGACGCTGGCACAATTGTGCACCGCCCCATGGGCCTCCCGGTCACAGCCGGCTGCGACAGCGCCTGGGCTCGAACCCAGAATCTCTGGTGGCACAGTCTTAGACCACTGCGCCACCCGGGAGGCCAAACTACCATTCAAACTACCACCCGGGAGGCCAAACTACCATTACCAGTGACCTATTGGCCTTTGAGAAGGCAGAAATAGCCACATGTTTTTTTGTAAAATCGGTCCCACCCATTACAAGTCAAAATGTGATTGGTTGATTGCGCTGTCACTCCGAAATGTTGCCCTAACACAGTTGAATGGCAGATGCCTTCTGTCTAGCTTCTGATGGCCTAACCAATGGCTGACTTATCTAGCTAGATTTCCCCAGAGACCACAAAAGAAAAATCCTGATTGGATCTTTTATCTCTTCAGTGTTAACCCTTCCCAACAAAAACTGAAGAGATTAAATCTGAACATAATTAAAAATAATAATATAATTCAAATCATAATTATTATTTTATAAGAAGGCCCTCATTGTTCCCCACTGTGTTTGGGTTAGTAATAATTTGTAGAGTGGCTCAATTTGCCCTCAGCATGCTTTTTTTTAAACCATTCGAAAAGTCTAAAGATGGTTAACTTAATTAACCTATTGTGACCATTGACTCAGTGACTGAAAATATTTCTGCTTTTGGAGATTTCTTTCTAAAAACCCAGTGTGGTGTCACTCCGTGCATATGTACGCGGTTCTATGGACATAATTAACAACCTCGAGACAATGCACAATATCATTGAGGAGACGCTTATGGCTTGCTCTGATGTTGAATCCCTGTGTACAAATATCCCCCACCACCCAGCCTGTCTTAGTCATCGACCCACTGGTACACTCACTAGCACTAACTGTATTGTTGAACTTGCTCAGATTGTTCTGACTAAGACATTTGTCATATTGGAAAATGACATATTCATTGACCAGAAGGGAACTGCTATGGGTAGTAAAATGGCACCAAATTATGCCAATCTGTATGTGGGGTTGTTTGAGAGGAACGTGATTTTCAGCCCTAACAATCCATTCTTGCACCATATCAGACTCTGGAAACAAATCAAATCAAATTGTATGAGTCACATGCTCCGAATACAACAGGTGTTGACCTTACAGTGAAATGCTTGCTTACCAGCCCCTAACCAACAATGCAGTTTAAAAAATATGAATAAGAATAAGAAATAAAAAGAACACGTAATTAAAGAGCAGCAGTAAAATAACAATTATCGAGACTATATACAGAGGGTACCGGTACAGAGTCAATGTGCGCAGGCACTGGTTAATCGAGGTAATTGAGGTAATATGTACATGTAGGTAGAGTTATTAAAGTGACTATGCATAGATAATAACAGAGAGTAGCAGCGGTGTAAAGAGGGGGAGGAGGGGGGGACAATGCAAATAGTCTGGGTAGCCATTTGATTAGATGTTCAGGAGTCATGTCTTGGGGTAGAAGCTGTTTAGAAGCCTCATGGACCTAGACTTGGCGCTCTGGTACCGCTTGCCATGCTGAGGCAGAGAGAACAGTCTATGACTAGGGTGGCTGGAGTATTTGACCATTTTTAGGGCCTTCCTCTGAGAACTGGTATAGAGGTCCTGCATGGCAGGAAGCTTGGCCCCAGTGATGTACTGTACTCTGTACTGCCTTACGGTCGGATGCCCGGGCAGTTGCCATACCAGGCAGTGATGAAACCAGTCAGGATGCTCTCAATGTTGCAGCTGGAGAACATATTGAGGATCTGAGGACCCATGACAAATCTTTTCAGTCTCCTGAGGGGGAATAGGTTTTGTCGTGCTCTCTTCACAACTGTCTTGGTGTGCTTGGAGCATGTTAATTTGTTGGTGAGGACCTTGGACGCTCTCAACCACAGCCCCTTTGATGAGAATGGGGGAATGCTTGGTCCTCCTTTTCCTGTAGTCCACAATCATCTCCTTTGTCTTGATCATGTTGAGGGAGAGGTTGTTATCCTGGCACCACACGGCCAGGTCTCTAACCTCCTCCCTTATAGGCTGTCTCGTTGTTGTCGGTGATCAGGCATACCACTGTTGTGTCACCTGCAAACTTAATGATGGTGTTGGAGTCGTGCCTGGCCGTGCAGTCATGAGTAAACAGAGAGTACAGGCGGGGACTGAGGGGTCCCTGTGTTGAGGATCAGCGTGTCGGATTTGTTGTGACCTACCCTTACAACCTGGGGGCGGCCCATCAGGAAGTCTAGGATCCAGTTGCAGAGGGAGGTGTTTAGTCCCAGGGTCCTTAGTGCCCTCAAAGCTAATCAATAAGCTATGGTGTTGAACGCTGAGCTGTAGTCAATGAATTCTCACATAGGTGTTATTTTTGTCCAGGTGGGAAAGGGCAGTGTGGAGTGCAATAGAGATAGCGTCATCTGTAGATCTGTATGCAAATTGGAGTGGAGAATAGTTTAGCTCGTCTGGTAGGCTTGTGTCACTGGGCAGCTCTTAGCTGGGCTTACCCTTGTAGTCTGTAATGGTTTACAAGCCCTGCCACATCCGACAAACATCAGAGTCGGTGTAGTACGATTCAATCCTAGTCCTGTATTGACGCTTTGTCTGTTTGATGATTCGTCGGAGGGCATAGCGGGATTTCTAATAAGCTTCCGGGTTAGAGTCCCTCTCCTTGAAAGCGGCAGCTCTAGCCTTTAGCTCAGTGCGGATGTAACCTGTAAATCCATGGCTTCTGGTTGGGGTATGTACATACGGTCACTGTGGGGACGATGTCATCGATATACTTATTGATTAAGCCAATGACTGATGTGGTGTACTCCTCAATGCCATCGGAGGAATCCCAGAACATATTCCTGTCTGTACTAGCAAAACAGTCCTGTAGCTTAGCATCTGTTTCATCTGACCACTTTTTTATTGACCGAGTCACTGGTTCTTCCTGCTTTAATTTGATTTGGAAACAGGAATCAGGAAGATAGAATTATGGTCAGATTTGCCAAATGGAGGGTGAGGGAGAGCTGATAGAAATTTGGTAAAACAGATTTAAGTTTCCCTGCATTAAAGTCCCCAGTCACTAGGAGCAGCGCCTCTGGATGAGCGTTTTCCTGTTTGCTTATGGCGAAATACAGCTCATTGAATGCGGTCTTAGTGCCAGCATTGGTCTGTGGTGGTATGTAGACAGCTATTAAAAATACAGATGAAAACTCTCTAGGTAGATAGTGTGGTCTACAGTTTATCATGAGATACTCTACCTCCAGGCAAGCAAAACCTTGAGACTTCCTTAGATATCGTGCACCAGCTGTTGTTTACAAATAAACATAGTCCGCCCCCTCTTGCCTTACCAGACGCCGCTGTTCTATCCTGCCTAGCTAACATGCAATCATTGGAAAATAAAATCGATGACCTACGAGGAAGATTAAACTGCCAACAGGACATTAATACAAACAGCCAGCTGTATGTTGATAATGTCATCGTTCATCCACGACTCGGTGAAGCATGAAATATTACAGTTTTTAATGTCCCGTTGGTAGTTTAATCTTCGTCGTAGGTCGTCGATTTTATTTTCCAATGATTGCATGTTAGCTAGGAGAACGGATGGCAATGGGGGTTTATTCAATCGCCTAAGAATCCTCAGACTGCAGCCCAACCTCTGTCCTCTTTTTTTCCCGTCTTCTCTTCACGCAAATGACAGGGATTTGGGCCTTCAAACGCTTCATTGATGACGTATTTGTTCTATTACAGAGCACAGCAGGAGAACTTCATCAATTCCACTCCTTAATCAATACAAGCAGTAAACCTTTGAAATTCACCCTCACCTTTGATGCGAATGAAATACGTTTTCTTTACATTTTGATTAAGAGGGAGGGGATGGTTTTAGCACGGATCTATACAAGAAGCCGACAGACAGGAATTCCCTGTTATGAGGAGACAGCTTCCACCCTACACCCCTAAAAAAAGAGCCTCCCCGTTAGCCAATACAGTTGCACACGCAGGATTTGTAGAACACAGAGTGACTATGACAAACAAGCCGACTGTCTGGATTAGCATTTCAGACAGCAGGGTTACCCAGAGGAATGGCTGCAAGACGCAAGGGAACGTTATAAAAATATGACCAAGGATGACAGCCTCACGCCCAAACCTCCCCGCCCTCCTGACCAACGTGTTAAATGCTTCCTTCAATACTCCCCACTTGGTAAACAGTTTGACCACATTATTAAAAAGCCCTAGCACATATTGAACACTGATCCACAACTGGGGAAAAAAGGTGAAAGCCTCCACAGGTCGTCTTCAGACGCTCCCCCAACATCAGTGGTGAGGTCTGATCTTCCTCCAGTGGCACGTGATACCATTCTAGACAATGTGCCAGACGGTGTGCCAGACTTTAGATGTGGCGGATGTACCCAGTGTAACTTTACGAACAAATGCACAATGTTCAATCACCCTATTACGGGCAAGGCCATTAAGATACAAAAAATGTGATATACCTGATCATGTGTATTTGTGGTCTATGCTATGTAGGAAAAACAAAACGAGCTCTGAAAACAAGGATAGCAGAACACAGGAGTCATATCAGGACCCTTGATCAGAGAAACCTTGTGGCTGCGCATTTCATGCAGGCTCGTCACAACATTAGCTATTTGAGACACATTGGCATCGAACATGTTAAAAGTTCTAGTTTTGAGGAGAATTGTAATTAGAGAATTGTATTAGATTCACCATTTGTGTACCACGTCTCCTAGAGTTTACATTAATATGTCACTTTGATTTGTCTTGCCTTCCAGGTTACCCACTAGGTCATTTTGTAAATATATATTATTTTCTGGAACTACTACGTGTACCCATCTCATTGTTATTAAATGATTAGAGATACACAACTTTTTTTTGCACCCACCATGCGTCATGTCCGCAAATGGTCACATGAGGTGAAATGTGTATATTTTGGGACATGAGCACTCAGTTAGTTTGACCTGACCAAGATCCGTTTCGGATCAAAACGTTGTCAATAAATCAGTGAATTGGGAGATTTAACAGCGTGCGGGCCATCTTGTTCTATAACTATACACATCATCCTGGAGCCGCCACCTCCCGCTACTAATTTTACTTTCCATGCAGGCAATTGTTTTGCGATGCTTCTTTGGGAAATCTGTCAACTTTCATTTTCAAAAATAGATTTGTCCTCGGTCGTATTTTGAGCAGGGGAAAACAACTACACTACGTTAGCTAGCTTATCTAGCTAGCCTTTTACAGCCGCAATGGAACAGCAGTTGTTTTCAAACGCATCGGATGTTCTTTGGGGTTCCAGGGTTCACTTCTGCTCCTCCTCAAAAATGTCTATGCTATCTTTGTTCATACATAAGCACATACAGACTCACCTCAATATATGTATAGTATGTTCCGTAGTTTCCCTGGCGCCGTGTGGTCACCTAGGCAGAGAGCTCTGTAAATATTGTACTTATGTACTTTTTTGTTGTTTTTTGGAGGGGGAGAGGGTTGACTGTTGTGGGGGTTGATCACTTACTGTACATCTTGTGGTCTTGAGTCTCAGAGTTGCAGAATTGGGATCAAAAGTCATATTTTTGTCTTATAGTTAGCTAGTTAACTGGCTGTTTGGATTCAAATAATGCAGCCCCGGCTTTATAGCTTCATCTATCGAGAAGAATTAAAACAAGTACTGGATGCTGTGGCCAGAGATGGCAGAAGAGGCTCGGGGACTGTTCTTAACCACTGCCAAGATGTGGTGGCTTTTTGTGCACTTTTCAGCAGCCGTAGCATAACCCAGGCAATGGAGGACCAGTACTTACAGAAGAGCGGGTCATATGGAGGAAAAGCAGATGCGGTGCACTGAAAAAGCGCTCCGGGCCTGTTTGTCAGACTGTCTTTGTTTCTCTCTGTCTGTTCTACTGATGCCCCCTCCCTCCTCTGAAGCTACACTGCCTTTCCAATCCAAACTGCCTCAACTCCCAGCCTTTCATCCCATGCCAAATAGAGACATTCAATATCCATCTCTACCATCTAAATTTAAATGTGTTGTTTCTTTGTTTTAATTGTTATACGCTTGGAGATTATTTTCTGTAATGAAAAGCGCTATTCAAGTGAAATAAATGATTATTAATAAATTATCTGGGTCTTGTCTCATCCCCTGTTTCCCCCCCCCCTCCATCTCAAAGGTGTAAAATCGACGAGGAGGTGACCCACAAGGCGTGGTTGAACCGCTCAAACATCCTGTTTGCGGGGACAGACAAGTGGTCGCTGGACAGACGGGTGTCGCTGGTCAACAGTAACACTAGTGACTTCTCCATCCAGATAGAGAGGGTGGAGGTGGCTGACGAGGGGTTGTACACATGCAGCTTCCAGGCCAGCAACAAGCCCCGCATAGCCCACGTCTTCCTCATTGTCCAAGGTGAGTCTCCCTGGTGGGGGGGGGAACAGCATGTTTCTGGACAAGAACAGCATAACGAGTTAGGATTTGGTGACAACAGCCAGGGGGAAACCGAAAAAGCATGACTTTATCTTTCTCTTTGTCCATTGACTGTTTACAGGGTAAGTATGCAAATATTTAGATGTATTAGCCCTTTAATTGCTATATTTGAATGTGTTTACAGTACTTATTGTACTTGGTTCTGTAATGGGCACGTACCACTTTATTTACGGGATTATTTATTCACCTCCAGGTTTTAGTCCAGCAATTGTAAACACAGCTTTACTTTTACTTTACAAAAAAATGTAAAGTGACCCAAGGCCTTTGTTAGTGTTGTGCAGTGGATGGAGCCTTGGACTGAGCAAAGAAGGCAGCCAACCGAGTCCTTAGAAACTGTGCCTCGAGCCAATACATTAGCACTGATGCAAGTTTACCTCAGAACTGAGAAGGGTGGGTAGATCCTGGGGTAAGTGGGTAAGACGATATGGGCGGCTATACAGTAGGCTGTCCAACTGCCTGACTGAATAATTGACAGTGCAGGACCAGATCTGGGCCTATCGTCAAGGCAACGGTGGAGTGAGTGAGAGTTTGACTGATCCTGAGTGACGTGATTTATTGGCGCCCGGCTGCTCGGCTGATGGATTGCAGACCTTTTCTCCCTGCATGTGTCAATTGTTATGTATATTGTACCTTGTGTACTAGCATATCACAGTAATACAAGACCGGCGGAATAAAAATGAAAAATATTAGGGTATATATCAACAGCCAACACACACACACACATACACACACACATACACACACACACACATGCTGCTGTAGAGATGGAGAGAGAGAGAGCAAGCTGGGCACGTTTCAGCAGTCTAGTGACTGTGTGTGTGTGTGTGTGTGTGTGTGTGTGTGTGTGTGTGTGTGTGTGTGTGTGTGTGTGTGTGTGTGTGTGTGTGTGTGTGTGTGTGTGTGTGTGTGTGAATACAGTACTTGCATGCGTGTGTGTCTGTATATAGGCAGGGTGCAGGCAGGATTACCCAGAAGGCTAAGCCAGCCACTCTCCAACAGACTGTTCACACAGTGCAGGCGCCAAGGAGAAGCATTTATCCGCAGGGCAAATGGGCACACAGATGACCATGTTTCCCTAGTTTCCAAGTCGCCTCCAATTTCAGTCTTAACCGCGATATCACACAATATAATTACACCCCAGAGTCACTGCATCAAACTGTGATGGCCATGGTGGGGTAGCGATGGCTCCAATCTTTGCTTTATCGCAAGCGTATTTTCGCCTGGCCAGAGTTAAAAATGGGATCCTGTAGTTAGATGCTTCGCAGAAAAACAGCCTCATGGCCAAGCTCATTAAAAGCAACGATAATGGGCCATTTAAATTCAAGGGCCATCTAGTTATCTATCTAACTATATGCATAGTGCCTGCTCTGGAATGGCAATTTAGAGCAAAACAGCATTTGATGGTGGTCATGCTGTGAAAAGGAAAAAACAAAGCAACTACCAAACAGAGAAACTTCTAGACCTTGAGTGAAGATTTCCATCCCTATATTCAACACCAAAGTGAAGAACATTCTATAGCTTTGTCTTGTTATAATAGTAGTCAGAGAATCCGTGTTTGTCATTAGTAGTATTTTTCTTTTGGTGACCCCTTGCTTTTATGCTTGTCATTTCAGTTTTATACCTTGTTTATACCTTGCAAACAGTGAGGGGAGGGCAGCTTAGGTCTAGTTCCACTTTTTTGTCAAGTCATGACTGTCAACAAAACCCAACTCTTTCGTCTTGCAGTGCCAGCCAGAATCGTCAACATCTCCCAAGACGTGTCAGTGAACGAGGGGGGCAACGTATACCTCTTCTGTCTGGCGGTGGGACGACCTGAACCCACTGTCACCTGGAAGGAGAACAAATGTAAGACGCCTGTCTCTGTCTCCTGTCGTAGTACCCAGTCCTCATGTCTCCTCTCCCAGTTGTCTGTCCCTTTACCAGTCTCTGTCTCCTGTCACAGTACCCAGTCCTCATGTCTCCTCTCCTAGTTGTCTGTCCCTTTACCAGTCTCTGTCTCCTGTCGTAGTACCCAGTCCTCATGTCTCCTCTCCCAGTTGTCTGTCCCTTTACCAGTCTCTGTCTCCTGTCGTAGTACCCGGTCCTCATGTCTCCTCTCCCAGTTGTCTGTCCCTTTACCAGTCTCTGTCTCCTGTCGTAGTACCCGGTCCTCATGTCTCCTCTCCCAGTTGTCTGTCCCTTTACCAGTCTCTGTCTCCTGTCGTAGTACCCAGTCCTCATGTCTCCTCTCCCAGTTGTCTGTCCCTTTACCAGTCTCTGTCCCCTGTCGTAGTACCCGGTCCTCATGTCTCCTCTCCCAGTTGTCTGTCCCTTTACCAGTCTCTGTCTCCTGTCGTAGTACCCAGTCCTCATGTCTCCTCTCCCAGTTGCCCCTCCCTTTCCCAGTCTCTGTGTCGTGTCCTTTGTCCGCTGTCGTAGTTGTACTAACTAGTCCCTGTTCCCAGTCCCTTGTTTCTGTCCGCTGCCTGTCCCCTGTTTCTGTCCTTGGTTTCTGTCATCGTCCCCTACCCTCTGTCCCAGTCCCTTTAAGTGTCCCATGTCCACTGTCTCCTGTCTCTGTCACCTGCCCGTGTTACCATTTCCATCACACCCAAGCTGTGGCTGCTAGTTCCCTCTCATACACACCACACACCCACCCACACACACCCACCCACACATCACATCACACATAATTATCCACAAATAATGCATGCCAGCCACAATCATCAGCATCTGTCACCATCCTCACTGTCACCGCCTTCACCATGTCAACAATGCTAAAAATGATGTTTGTCATTAGAACACTATTTATACATTGGTTTCGAGGGTGGTCGTGATAAAACGTCTAACAAGCTAAGTCATATCCATTTAGATTTGTTCGTGAAATGATTCCTATCCTATTACCATGTCCGCCACCGTCAATGGTAAGCTTTTAAATGATTTATTTCATGCTGATGCATCTCATAGAATGTGTTGAGCATGTTGAGGTTACCCTGCTAGGCGTTAGATAGGTTTAGCACGGTGTTACACTGTGTTACAGTGACCTGCTGGGGGTGCAACAGCTTGGAAGTAGCTGGGAGTCCTGCTCCATCTTCTCTCTATGGCCTGATAACACACACACACGCACACACACACACACGCACCACACACACACACGCACCACACGCACGCACACACACACACACACACACACACACACACACACGCATGCACGCACGCACACACACACACGCACACGCACGCACACACACACACACGCGCGCACGCGCACACCCTTAAAGTACATTACAGCCACTTGCTGTGCTTGTCTGCAGATGTACAGCAGTTCTTCCTTGTCATCACTATACTCCCCCTCCCTCGTTCCCTCACACACACCCCTTCAGTTTGCAGTGTGAGATATGGCGGCATTGTTATTCTGTGGGAGTCACTGCAGCGAAGCCATGGGCTGCTGGGGGAGTGGTGATGGGGATGAGAGAGGGAGGGGAAAGAGAAGCCTAGAGAAACAGTGAGAAGCTGCGAACCATCTGTCCCTCTATTCAGACACTGCAGTGGGTGGGAGACAAAGTGGTAGTGGGGTGTCCCGCCTGGGTGGAGGGAGTCGGGACACACACCGTCAAGACAATGCACCTGTCACTCTATTCAGACACTGCATCGGTGGATAGATTACAGTGGGACCCCTACATAGGTGTAGACACACACAACGTTAAGACAGTCCTCTGCACCTGGCATGGTGGCCCCGCGGGGGCATCTTTCCCCTGGTCACCAGGGCCCTTATTCATTAGAGCTGGCAACAGAAATAGTTTTAAAACATTTTGCAACGGAAAACAACAGGTAGTCCCTCCCTGTGTCAGTCCATTTTCTTCCAATGGAAGCCTAATGAATACAACCCAGACGTGTAAACACTGCTCCTAGTACTGTTCCTGCCCACTTTATCTCTCACTGATACCATCTCAATCCCCATTCACACTCTTTCACAGACATCACCTGAACCCCCATTAAATCTGAGACATCAAGCTCTTATCATTGGACATCTCATCCATTAGATAAGATGCGCACACACACACACACACATACATTAACACAGACAAATGCCCTCACTCACACACTCTTCACTTAATCGCCAAACAGCACACCACATCGATGCTCTCTGGCCCACCCACTCCATCGCATCAGACTCCATTCACTATGGTCTCAGTCAAACAAACAATGCCTGCCAGATGCTCGACTACTGCTGATGGAGCTAGAAGGAACCAGACCACCTTTGCGACAGAAACACTCCACTGCAATATAACTCGTATAACTGAGTCTGACTGCTCAGTGCTCATAAAGTGTCAACGTCCTATAGGGAAATGGACTACAGTTTCACTGCAGGGCAGATCTAAACTTTGACCTATTTCCTTTCAACCCTCCGTCTGGCTTCCTCTTTTCCCCGCAGGTCTATTCTAAGTGTTTGGTTGGTGGTGGGAGTCCAGGCCTGCGTCTGAAATGGCACCCCCACACATCTCCGTCGACGCTGGCTGAGCACCCACCTCTGCCCCCGGGGAAGAAGGGAAAGAAGCCAGAGATCCAAATCCCTGAGACACAACCAGGGCTGCAGAAGACATATTTAAAGAGACTTGCCTAATATATTATAGCTTCTAGAAAGGAGAGAGAGAGCGAGAGAGAGAGAGAGAGAGCGAGAGAGAGAGAGAGGGAGAGGGAAAGAGAGGGAGAGGGAAAGATAAAGAATGCAGACGAGAGAGACAGAGAGAAAGGAAATGAGAAAAGAGAAAGAGAGAGAAGGCGAGAAAGAGGAAGACAAAAATGAACAGAGAAAGAGAGAAACGGAGAGACAAAAAAAGACAAAGAGAACGAGTGTTCTAACGGACGTCCATTATTGACAGCAACCCTGAAGCAATGCCTTGCTCAAGAGTAGGGGATTAAACATGCAACCTTTCAGTTGCTGTATGGTGGCAGGTAGCCTCGCGGTTAGATCATTGGTCCAGTAACTAAAAGAGTGCTTGTTAGAATCCCCAGCCAGGTGAAACAATCTGTCAATCTGCCCTTGAGCAAGGCACTTAACCCTAATTGCTCCAGGGTCACTGTCAATAGTGGCTAATCCCTGGCCATGACCTGACTCTTAGGGGGAGTGGGATAAGCAGAGAACACATTTCCATTTCATACTTGTACATGTGTGAAACAGGAGAAATATAAGCAGCCCATATTTGATATAGTGCACTACTTTTAATCAGAGCCCTAGAGGAGTCCTCTGGGTCCTGGACAAAGTGATGCATTAAATAAGGAATAGGGAACTGTTTAGGAGGCCTTTTGCCTTTTTTTAATCCGTCATTGTAACTAAGAATTTGTTCTTATCTGACTTGCCTAGTTAAATAAAGATCAAATAAAAAAAATGCAGATTTTTTATTTATTTTAAAATCTGAGTCAGCCCTAGGTCTTCCTCCAGTAGTGTCTGTGTAAGCATCTGATGGAGCTGTACTATTTTACAGGCCATTGTGAGAGCTATGAAAATTCACTGAAAATTCACTGACTGATTCCCTGATATGATCTCGCTGTGGAGGAACGGTCAGCGATAAGTCAGAGAGAAGCAGGGAATGAAGGGAGGGGTAAGGAGGATGCTGTGCTCTGACATATTACATCATACAGCTGCTGAGAATTAAACTAGTCACAAAAGTGCACATGAAATACCCCGACCGGACTTCCCTTTCTCTTTATTTAGATTTCGACCAAATTAGATTTTATTTATTTAGATTTCTTTTTGTATTTTTCTCTCTCTCTCTCTCTCTCCCTCTCTCTCTCTCTCCCTCCCTCCTTTCTAGAAGCCGTCTATAATATATTAGGCCAGTCTCTTTAAATATGTCTTCGGCAGCCTTGGTTGTGTCTCAGTGATTTGGATCTCTGGCTTCTGTCCCTTCCCTTGCCTTCCCTTCTTCCTCAGGGGCAGAGTGGGTGCTCAGCCAGCGTCGTCGGAGATGTCACAAGGGAGCCAAATGTATTAGGCTAATGTTATGAGTGAATAACATTGCTGTAAACCCCCAGCGCGTCTCGCCCCCGCTGCCACTACTCGCTACAGGGTGGCGGGCGGCAGGCTGTACCGCCACTGCAGCAGCTGCAGATAATCATCTCCAGCTCAGTAGCCGCAGCTAATAATCCCCCAGTATAATCTTCAATTGGAACCTCCGCGCTAATCTCTGACAGGAATTATCGCTACCGTTTAGAGTGTCTTGCGTCAGTTGTTACCCGGGTGCAGGCACATGTGTGTATGGGGGGGGGTTTCTCGACAACACTGTGTGTGTGTGTGTGTGTGTGTGTGTGTGTGTGTGTGTGTGTGTGTGTGTGTGTGTGTGTGTGTGTGTGTGTGTGTGTGTGTGTGTGTGTGTGTGTGTGTGTGTGTGTGTGTGCGCGTGTGTGTACGCATGTGCGTGTGTGTGTATGTGTGTGTGTGGAGGCCAGTGGTCCACTGACTGGCTGGCTTTTTACATTTTTGTATTATGATAACTGAGCAGCAATTTAAGCTGTGGATTTCCTTGTTAGCAGACAGATTATGTACCAAGTCGTGTTCCACAGCCTGGCTTCTTTAATGGGGAAAATAGGAAGCTTAATGGTGTTGGAGCTTGGAGGCTGCCAGACAGACAGCTGGCTTTGTGGAGACACACAAAGGGGCAACGTTTCCTCAACGTTCCCTCTCGTCGCTGTCCTTCTAATAACACCTCTGCATCCATTCCCTTACGCGGATGAAGCCAATATATTCTAGCCTGCCGGCCTCTTTGACTCGGTAAAGACTTTTGCCGTCACATCGCCAGAGGAAAACGAGGGCTGCTGAAGTGAGCGACAGACTAATTTGCTTGTCAGGGCACTAGGGAGTTTTGTCAACGCCACATAACAGCCCCATATTGTTCTTACTGCATAGTGACGCACACACTGTTACCCCTGTCGAGTTTGGTGTGGCCAACGTTTAGAAATAAATACCTACTTATTTCTGTTGAGGCTTTGTGAAGTAGTGATGTAACATTGTTGTCAAGCCTCAGTCCCTAGCTTCACTATCTGCTTATTTGTTGCTCACGGACATTCAGTAACTCCAACACAGATCTAGGATCAGCTTCCACCTCCTCCAATCCTAACCTGGCAAAACCCCCAAACTGACCATAAATCAGCATCTAGGGCAACTTTATTTTACACCTGGGTCATGTTCATTAGGCACCAAATGGAAGGAATATAATTTGATCTCTGAGAAATTAAGCTAATTGATTGGCCCTTTTAATTTATAGGATTCATATCATTTTCAATAAATATAGTACCTAACATCCAATTTGGACCATAATTATTTCTAACAATGAGTAAGACATGAGGAATCATCCACAGACCAGTCACCCACAGACCTACCACACCCCGCACCAATCCCAACCCAACAACAAGTAGTACGGAGCTGCGCTTGGAGTATTGCTTCTTCAACCTTTGTGAATCTGTTGATGGTTTTATTCCCCTGTTCAGAGAAAATAGCTTGTATTCTTTACCATAAATTATTGTGAAGAACCAAGTTTTTCCCACTTGATGCTGCTGTTCCTGCTGCTGCCACATTTCATCTCGTCATGAGCAAAAGCTATTGGTTTTCTACCCAAAGTTGAAAAGACAATATTGTGATCCATTTGTGACCGACCAGCTCGATTCGGTCTTAAGTAGCAACACATGGTGTTTTTTCCATAGGATAAAAGTCGAAACTCAGAGCAAGCACAATGGTATGTCATACACTACAGTTTCTGAATAACACTTTGTGACATCGGCTGACGTAAAAAGGGCTTTATAAATACATTTGATTGATTGAATGGGAAAGTAATGCTGCTTTGAAAGTTGATAAACTTGTAACCCCACTTTTGAGAAAATAGCCCTTGAATGTTTTTGTACACGTACTGGAAAGTTCTTTGTCAGCACCCATTCAGTATTGTTCACACCCTCTTAAGCCTTAGCCCCACCCATCTCTTTAAGGATTCACATACATGACATCGGCAGCCTGGTGGTCCAAAATAGCATAACTGGTGTATTTTAACACCAATAAACCCATTAGTTTAAAAATGTATTTACTAACCAGGCAACTTAAAGCAACTTTCTTAGCAATACTTTGGTTCATTTCTAGCTTGTTAGCTAGCAAGCTAATGTTAAATTACAAGACAATAAACTCACATCACGCTCATTATTTACAAGTTAACGGCAAGCAAATTACAGAAAATAGCTTATGGTTGTGAGTGTGACAAAATAAAAGCAGGGCATTCTACCAGAGAATTATTGAGTTTGGACACGTTGGCCTAACGTTATAATCTAATTTGACTTTAATGCAGGTCATGTTGTTCTTCACATTACCGTCACTGGTAAACACACACTGTATCAAATCAAATCAAAGTTTATTTGTCACATGCACAGAAAACAGAATGTGTAAACGGTACAGTGACATGGTACCTTGCATAGTGGAATATTTTGTTTAGACATGCAGCTAGCTAGCTACAAAATGAACCATAATCCCAACTCATAATGTTACGATGCTGCATCAACTTGCAGGTAGCTAACCAACTAGATTCAATGTTAGCTAACTAGCTAGCTAACGTTAGGCTATAACTAGCAATGCAAATGGCTCTGAGATACAAATAATATTACTACACAGGTCATACACGTAATGTTAGCTAGTGAGCCAGCCAGCTAACGTTAGCTAGCTGGCTAACAGTACGCTTTAACTTACAATGAAAATTACTTTCTGACTAAATTAAAAAAGAACAGTACCAGTCATAGGTTTAGACACACCTACTCATTCCAGGGTTTTTCTTTATTTTTACTATTTTCTACATTGTAGAATAATAGTGAAGACATACAAACTATGAAATAATACATATGGAATCATAAAGTAACCAAAAAAGTGCTAAACAAATCAAGAGATTCTTCATAGTAGCCACCCTTTGCCTTGATGACAGCTTTGCACATTCTCTCAACCAGCTTCATGAGGTGTTCACCTGGAATGCATTGCAATTAACAGGTGTGCCTTGTTAAAAGTTAATTTCTGTAATTTCTTTCCTTCTTAATGCGTTTGAGCCAATCAGTTGTGTTGTGACAAGGTAGTGGTGGTATACAGAAGATAGACCTATTTGGTAAAAGACCAAGACCATATTGTGGCAAGAACAGCTCAAGTAAGCAAAGAGAAATGACAGTCCATCCTTACATTAAGACTTAAGACATGAAGGTCAGTCTATCTGGAAAATATCTTTGGTCTGATGAGTCCAAATTTGATATTTTTGGTTCCAACCGCCATGTATTTGTGAGACGCAGAGTAGGTGAACGGATGATCTCCTCATGTGTGGTTCCTACCGTGAAGCATGGAGGAGGAGGTGTGGGGTTGCTTTGCTGGTGACACAGTCAGTGATTTATTTAGAATTCAAGGCGCACTTAACCAGCAGGGCTACTACAGCATTCGGAATCGATACGCCATCCCATCTGGTTTGCACTTAGTGGGACAACCATTTGTTTTTCAACAGGACAATGACCCAACACACCTCCATGCTGTAAGGGCTATTTTACAAAGAAGGAGAGTGAAAGAGTGCTGCATCGAATGACCTGGCCTTCACAATCACCCGACCTCAACCCAATTGAGATGGGTTGGGATGAGTTGGGCTGCAGAGTGAAGGAAAAGCAGCCAACAAGTGCTCAGCATATGTGGGAACTCCTTCAAGACTGTTGGAAAAGCATTCCAGGTGAAGCTGGATGAGAGAATGCCAAGAGTTTGCAAAGCTGTCATCAAGGCAAAGGGTGGCTACTTTGAATAATTTGTTTAACAGTTCGTTGGTTACTTCATGTTTCCATATGTGTTATTTTATAGTTTCGATGTCTTCACTGTTATTTTACATTGTAAAAAATAAAGAAAAACCCTTGAATGAGTAGTTGTGTCCAAAAGTTTGACTGGTACTGTATAATATCTGAAAATGAGCCTAGCTTGACGCTCTTGCCTGTAGTCATGGATGAACGCTTCTCCCTCTCTGTCACGGATGCCACGGTTGCACTTAGTTTAAAGAGGTATTTGTATTTATTAGGATCCCCATTACTTTTACTTCCTGGGGTCCAAACATATTAAAGCACTTACATTACATATTAAACAAATGATAAAACAGTACATCATATAACATTATCACACCACTTCATATCTACAATACAAAATGTTTAATACCACCATACAACAATATCACAATGTATGAGTTTGCATGTGTTTGTAACTGTGTGTGTGTCTCTTCACACTCCCCGTTGTTGAAATGGAATAATGTGTCGCTGAACAAAGGGGGGGTCAAAATCCAAAGTAACAGTCAGTTTCTGGTGTGGCCACCAGCTGCATTAAGTACTGAGGTGCATTTCCTCTTCATGGACTGCACCAGATTTGCCCGTTCTTGCTGTGAGATGTTACCCCACTCTTCCACCAAGGCACCTGCAAGTTCAGACATTTCTGTGGGGGAATTGCCCTAGCCCTCACCCTCCAGTCCAACAGGTCCCAGATGTGCTCAATGGGATTGAGATCCGGGCTCTTCGCTGGCCATGGCAGAACACTGACATTCCTGTCCTGCAGGAAATCATGCGCAGAACAAGCAGTATGGATGGTGGCATTGTCATGCTGGAGGGTCATGTCAGGATGAGCCTGCAGGAAGGGTACCACATGAGGGAGTTGGATGTCTTCCCTATAATGCACAATGTTGAGATTGCCTGCAATGACAACAAGCTCAGTCCAATGATGCTGTGACACACTGCCCCAGACCATGACGGACCCTCCACCTCCAAATCCATCCCGCTCCAGAGGACAGGCCTCGGTGTAACGCTCATTCCTTCGACGATAAACTCAAATCCGACCATCACCCCTGGTGAGACAAAACCGCGACTCGTCAGTGAAGAGCACTTTTTGCCAGTCCTGCCTAGTCCAGCGACGGTGGGTTTGTGTCCATAGTCGACGTTGTTGCCGGTGATGTCTGGTGAGGACCTGCCTTACAACAAGCCTACAAGCTCTCAGTCCAGCCTCTCTCAGCCTATTATGGAGTGTTACTGCTAGTGTTGTAACACGTGGTCTGCCACTACATGGACAATCAGCTGTCCGTCCTGTCTCCCTGTAGCGCTACCTTAGGCATCTCACAGTGCGGACATTGCAATTTATTGCCCTGGCCACATCTGCAGTCCTCATGCCTCCTTGCAGCATGCCTAAGGCACGTTCACGCAGATGAGCAGGGACAATGGGAATCTTTCTTTTTGTGTTTTTCAGAGTCAGTAGAAGGGCCTCTTTAGTGTCCTAAGTTTTCATAACTGTGACCTTAATTGCCTACCGTCTGTAAGATGTTAGTGTCTTAACGACCGTTACACAGGTGCATGTTCATTAATTGTTTATGGTTCATTGAACAAGTATTGGAAACAGTATTTAAACCCTTTACCATGAAGATCTGTGAAGTTATTTTGATTTTTATGAATTATCTTTGAAAGACAGGGTCCTGAAAAAGGGACGTTTCTTTTTTTTGCTGAGTTTAGTACTGTGCGCCTACCATAGCCTGTTCTAGACTTTGGGACTGTGAAGAGACCTCTGGTGGCATGTCTTGTGGGGTATGCGTGGGTGTCCAAGCTGTTTCCAAGTATTCTAATGTTAGCTCTCTGTGTATCATTGAGGGCCAGCCATGCTGCCCTGTTCTGAGCCAATTACAATTTTCCTAAATCCCTCTTTGTGGCAACTGACCACACGACTGAACA
Organism: Oncorhynchus tshawytscha; assembly: GCF_018296145.1. Taxonomy (NCBI): domain Eukaryota; kingdom Metazoa; phylum Chordata; class Actinopteri; order Salmoniformes; family Salmonidae; genus Oncorhynchus; species Oncorhynchus tshawytscha. Next base: position 22,395,342 of record NC_056431.1, read on the forward strand.
TTAGTCTAGGTGCGACAAATCTAGGGCCTGTAGGACCTGCCTTGTTGATAGTGTTGTTAAGAAGGCAGAGCAGCCTTAGCTACTGTTGTATCAATATGTTTTGACCATGACAGTTTAAAATGCAGGTTTACTCCAAGCAGTTTAGTCACCTCAACTTGCTCAATTTCCACATTATTATTTACGAGATGTAGTTGAGGTTTAGAGTTTAGTGAATGATTTGTCCCAAATAAAATGCTTTTAGTTTTGGAAATATTTAGGACTAACATTTTCCTTTACTACCCATTCGGAAACTAACTGCAGCTCTTTGTTAAGTGTTGCAGTCATTTCAGTTGCTGTAGTAGCTGACGTGTATAGCGTTGACTTAACTCAAAGCCAGTGGCATGTCGTATATAAAGATAGAAAAAAGTAAGGGGCCTAAACAGCTACCCTGGGGAATTCCTGATTCTACCTGGATTATGTTTGAGAGGCTTCCATTAAAGAACACCTTCTGTGCTCTGTTAGACAAGTAACTATTTGTCCACATTATAATATGGGGTGTAAAGCCATAACACATACGTTTTTCCAGCAGCAGACGATAATGTCAAAAGCTGCACTGAAGTCTAACAAGACAGCCCCCACAATAATTTGATCATCAATTTCTCTCAGCCAAATCATCAGTCATGTGTGTAAGTGCTGTGCTTGTTGAGTGTCTTTCCCTATAAGCGTGCGGAAAGTCTGTTGTCAATTTGTTTACTCTGAAATAGCATTGTATCTGGTCATACACAATGTTTTCCAGAAGTTTACTAAGGGTTGGTAACAGACTGATTGGTCGGCTATTTGAGGGGCTTTACTATTCTTGGGTAGCAGAATTAGCTTCCCTCCAGGACTGAGGGCACACGCTAACCAGTAGGCTTAAATTGAAGATGTGGCCAATAGGAGTGGCAACATTGTCCGACTATTGTCCTCAGTAATTTTCCATCCAGATTGTCACACCCCTGTCGCTTGTCATTGTTGATAGACAACACCATTTTTTTCACCTCTTCCACACTGACTTTATGGAATTCAGAAGTACAATTCTTGTCTTTCATAATTTGGTCAGATATACTTGGATGTGTACTGTCAGTGTTTGTTGCTGGCATGTCATACATAAGTTTACTTATCTTGCCAAATGAAAATTAATTTAAGTAGTTGGCAACATAGTGGGTTTTGTGATGAATGAGCCATCTGACTCAATGAATGATGGCGCCGAGTTTGCCTTTTTACTGTAGACAGGGGTTTCTTTTTTCAACCTAATTCGCATATTTGCAATCAAACTCTAGAATCTCCTTAGCTATCATACTCTGCTTCCACCGGGCATTCCACTGATTTCAAAACTCTGTTCTCCAGAAAGTGGAGCGCAACACTATTGCAGTTATTTGTGTGTGGTGGCAGTATTAGCAACAGTGGCATCTAGCGGACAAAAATGGATACTTTCACACTAATTGATTTAATCGACCTTGACGTACATTTCAGCCTGTGATGACCTCTAAACGCTATCATTTGACCCTGTCCTTTGTCCAATCAGATGGTCTAATGAGTGAGGGGGAGTTCCTGGACATAACAGAGATCAAGCGGCATCAGGCGGAGGAGTTTGAGTGCATCACTAACAACGGAGTGACGCAGCCCGACATACGCAAGGTCAAGGTCACCGTCAACTGTGAGTGTCCCGACAAACCACAAAACACATGCATGCACTCACAGACACACACACAGACAGACAACGAAACAATCACAGACACAGACATCCCACACATGGTATACCTCTCATAAGATAATACTATACTGAACAAAAATATAAACGCAACATGCAACAATTTAAAATATTTTGCAGAGTTACAGTTCAGATGAGGAAATCAGTCAATTGAATGAACTTCATTAGGTCCTAGTCTGTGGATTTCACATGACTGGTTACAGATACCGTTAAAAACAAATGGGCCTCAAAATGGGCCTCAGGATCTCGTCATGGAATTTTTGTGCATTCAAATTGCCAATCGATAAAATGCAATTGTATTCGTTGTCCGTAGATTATGCCTGCGCATACAATAACCCCACTGCGTCCATGGGGCACTCTGTTCGCAATGTTGACATCAACAAACCACTCTCCAAGAGTGTGCAAAGGGTGGCTATTTGAAGTATCTCAAATATAAAATATATTTTGATTTGTTTAACACTTTTTTTGGTTTCTACATGATTCCATATGTGTTATTTCAATGTTTTGATGTCGTCGCTATTATTCTGCAACGTAGAAAATATTTTTTTAAATACAGAAAAACCCTTGAATGAGTAGGTGTTCTAAAACGTTTGTATGTCTTAATCATTTTATATGCCGTATATTTATCAACCTCAACCTTTCTCGACCTTGAAGGTCACTAAGCCTTTCTTTGTCTGAGCTTAACTTTTAATCACTATCGTTGTGTACATACGTTAAAGATTTCTCTCACTTCTCCCTCCTTCTTCCTTGTTCAGACCCTCCCATGATCACAGACGTGAAGAACATGCCAGCCCAGCTGGGAAAGACGGCCATTTTGCGCTGTGAGGCAATGGCAGTACCCACAGCCTCCTTTGAGTGGTACAGAGACGACCGCAGGTAAGAAATATACCTCCTCCTTCTCCTCCTTTTCCTTCACTTTTTCTCTAATAGGACTGTTTTGCTAGCACAGACTGGAATTTTGTTCCGGTATTCATCCAATGGCGTTGAGGAGTATACCACCTCAGTCACCGGCTTCATCAATAAGTGCATCGATATCCAACCAGAAGCCATGGATTACAGGCAACATCTGCACTGAGCTAAAGGCTAGAGCTGCCGCTTTCAAGGAGCGGGACACTAATCTGGACGCTTATAAGAAATCCCACTATGCCCTCAGACAAAACATCAAACAGGCAAAGCGTCAATACAGGACTAAGATTGAATCCTACTACATCAGCTCTGATGCTCGTCGGATGTGGCGCGAGCCTACCAGATGGGCCTTTTATGCTCGCTTCGAAGCAAGCAACAGTGAAGCATGCATGAGAGCACCAGCTGTTCCAGACGACTGTGTGATCACTCTCTCCGTAGCTGATGTGAGCAAGACCTTAAAACTGGTCAACATGACTTGCTGCATCAACGCCTGGTATAAAAACTGCTCGGCATCCGACCGTAAGGCGCTACAGAGGGTAGTGCGTACGGCCCAGTACATCACTGGGGCCAAGCTTCCTGCCATCCACGACCTATATACTAGGCGGTGTCAGAGGAAGGCCCAAAAAAGTCTAGGTCCAAAGTTTAGGTCCAAAAGGCTCCTACCCCAAGCCATAAGACTATTTGCATTGACCCCCCCCCCACACCCCTTTGTTTTTACACTGCTGCTACTCGCTGTTTATTATCTATGCATAGTCACTTTACACCTACCTACATGTACAAATGACCTAGTAAATATTTTCTTAACTCTATTTTCTTAAATCTGCATTGCTGGTTAAGGGCTTGTAAGTAAGCATTTCACGGTTGTATTTGGCGCATGTGACAAATGCAAATTGATTTGATTTAATAGGTTTAGGTCGATTTATTTCCTGTACTGCTAACACATCCTTTCAGATATAAACAAAGTTATTTCTCTCCATCTGTCGCTCTCTCATCCCCTCACTCTACCCCTCTCTATCTATCTACCTCCCCCCGCTCTCTTCATCCCACCCTCTCTCTCCATCTGTCGCTCTCTCATCCCCCCACTCTACCCCTCTCTATCTACCTCCCCCGCATCCCCCCTTTCTACCCCTCTCTATCTATCTACCTCCCCCGCTCTCTTCGTCCCACCCTCTCTCTCCATCTGTCACTCTCTCATCCCCCTCTCTACCCCTCTCTATCTATCTATCTCCCCCGCTCTCTTCGTCCCACCTTCTCTCTCCATCTGTCACTCTCTCATCCCCCCTCTCTATCTATCTACCTCCCCCGCATCCCCCTCTCTACCCCTCTCTATCTACCTCCCCTGCTCTCTTTGTCCCGCCCTCTCTCTCCATCTGTCGCTCTCTCATCCCCCTCTACCCCACTCTATCTATCTACCTCCCCCGCTCTCTTTGTCCCACCCTCTCTCTCCATCTGTCGCTCTCTCATCCCCCCACTCTACCCCTCTCTATCTATCTATCTCCCCCACTCTCTTCGTCCCACCCTCTCTCTCCATCTGTCGCTCTCTCATCCCCCTCTCTACCCCTCTCTATCTATCTATCTTCCCCCGCTCTCTTCGTCCCACCCTCTCTCTCCATCTGTCGCTCTCTCATCCCCCCTCTCTACCCCTCTCTATATATCTACTTCCCCCCGCTCTCTCTCTCCATCTTACCCACCTTTCTCCCTCTCTCTCTCTGTATCAGGCCGGTAGAGAGCGATAACACTCTGAGGATCAAGAACGAGAAGACGCGCTCACTGCTTCTCTTTACCAACGTGACGGACAAACACTTTGGCAACTACACTTGTTTTGCCTCCAACAGGCTGGGAGCCTCCAACGCCAGCATGCTGCTCTTCCGTGAGTCTCTTTAAGCATTCACACACACACATACGTAAGCATGCATGCGTAAACACAGATAGCCACATGCAGACACACACACATGCATACATACCGCAGGAGGTTGGTGACACCTGAATTGGGGAGGACAGGCTTTTGGTAATGGCTGAAAAAGAATAAGTGGAATGGTATCAAATATGGAAACCATGTGTTTGATATGATTCCACTCGCTCAATTCCGGACATTATTATGAGCCGTCCTCCCCTCAGCAGCCTCCTGTGATGCATACACACACAAACTCACATACTATACTGCACATACACATGCACGCACACACGCTTCCATACATGTGTCTAAGCTCATTCTACTTCACTCAATCACACAAGTGTGCACACATACTTAGAGAAGGAAACCAATGCAAACACACACATAGTCACACACTGCATTGCCCCATCCCCATTTCTCTTCCTCTCCCTGCTCACGGTGCTGGATTTTCTCATTTCCCTCCCTCCTTCCCCAATCCCTCCTTCCATCTTGCCATCTCTATATTCGCCGCCCCATTACACCAAATAGCTTTTCTCCTCCATTTCTCCCTCTGTTCTGTCCTGTTCTGTTACCCCAGGAAGTTGTCGTTTCTCTCCTTCTCTCTCCTCCCGTCTTGCATTAGCCCTCCCCAGTGAGCGATTTCCAACACTGTGTTCTCTCGCTCCCTCTATCCCTCCCTCTCTCCCGCCTTCCACGCTCTCGCATTACCATCTTAAGTGAGCCCCTTCATCTCCTCCCTTTCTCTTCTTTCATTCCCTTGTTCTGCCGTTTCCTCGGCAAGTCTCCCTCCAATGACTCACCCCCAGTCAGTCTCATACATCCTTCTGCGCCGCCCTCCTCCATTCCCTCCTCTGTCGGCCTCTGTGTCTTATCTCGCCATCATCTGTCTTTCTCCTCTTCTTTTTTCACCTAATCTTACCCCTTCATCATTAGAAAAAGCTGGGTCTGAACCGTCTGTACGAATGGGACACAGACCGAAAATCGAACCACTCTGACTAATATCAGATCGCTTCGGGGATGGTTTTACACTCTGTCCCTGTCATTGCAGACTTCATTCCTATCCCAAAATGTTTTACCTCTTTTTACTTGTAGCTTATGTTTTCTCTGGTTGTTACCTTTTCCCTTACGAATTGTTCTCCACTCTTATTTCCCTCGCTTTCCTCTCTTCTTCCGGTGCCTGTCTTTCTCTCCCGGGCCCCTTGATGCAGGGCCAGGAGCCGTGTACGGGCGAGGCGTGGCCGTCAACGTGGGGGTGAGTGCGGGTGTTGGCTTTTGGCTTTGCCTCTCTGTCTCTCTCCTGATGAAGGTCTAAGAGCTTTTCCCGGAAGTCCCATCCCGCCTGCGGAAGGAAGAAGGAATTTATTTAATTACGAACCCATCACTGTGAAACAAAAATAATATGCATTATTCCAGGAGCCATTGACGCATCGCATCTCACACCCACACCAACTCCCCCCTCGCTACCTATATTGCCACAATCACCATACCACTCTCTCTCTTCATCCTGTTTCCAATGAGGGTCACCATGGTGATGTCTATAATGTGTTTAGTAAGAATGATAATTGTGATGATGATGAAAACAGATATTTAACACCAGGATAATACTATTACAAATCTAAATCATGACCGATCTACAATAATGTTTACTATTTACGGTTGGAACTAATCTATAATGAAAATGATTCGTTATTCTGATGAGGGTCACGTGACCTTCTTGAAAGCTGTCCATTGGTCCATTGCTCCTGTGACATTTGACCCTATGATCATACAAGTACCATTTTATTCCGTTTTTAACCATGTGGCAGTGTATATGACGCGGCTGCTGCGAATGATGTCAAAACACACATGAAGGGTGGGCCGTGGGAGTTCTATAAAGCCTTTGCCCTTCTAGTGCATCCCTTTGGGATCTCAACCAAGAAGAAGCATGTGAGGAGACCCACTTCACCCCCCCCCCCCTCCATCCACCCCCCACCCCTCTTTAAAAAAAACTCGTCCTCTGCCCACCCCCTCCCCCCATCGATAAGGTGGTTTGTGCTCCGTCCCGTGTGTAAATATAATGCAGTACAGAGGCCATGCCGTTACTAGAGGCAGTCTATCCACACCCAACCCTCCTTGGTTGGTGGCTAATGTAGTGGCTAATAAAATCTAAAATATCCTGCAAAAAACTACATTTACCCATCAGCATCTATTACAGTTTTTGTAACCAGGAAGGGACTGTAGAAATAACAATCGTGTCTCCTGCTTTGAAGGCGTTGACCAGTCATCCTCCTTCCTTGTCGCTTGTTGATAGCATGTACCGGTTAGAGATGTTTCTGTCGTGAAACCTCCCTCCCCCCCCCTCCCCTGTCCATTTTACTCTGCAAGGTTAAACTGCTATAACTTTTTTGGTGTTGATAATAATACTGATGATGTTATTAAGTATTTAAATAAATATGAAAAGTAATTCCATGTGAGATAAAAAAGAATACATACTACTCCAGAGCTGACGAGCCATGTGTGCTAAAAATATTTTGTACTCAATCCCTCGGAGAAATCACACTCATTGAACTGAACGACAAAAGACGAAGTTGTAAAGGTTTTCAAGTTGTGCTCTTTTTTGCCATGACAAGGATTTTAAAAACACATCGAAGCTGATCCCGAGGGAGTCTTTTCATCCGAGAGAGTCCGCAGTCAATGAAATGTAATATTGTTTGTATACGTGTATGTATTTAAACCTTTGTTTTCATGCTGTTAACTGTATAAAGCACATTACACATATTCAACCAGCTTTCATAGCGTGTCACTCTCCAGACAGACCAGCTCAATAGATCAATTATTCAAAGCGATGCATGTAAAGCAGCGTCCCTGTAAGTCAGTCAGCCCCCGTATGGCAGGACAGGCGCACCAGGAGATAAAGATGTAATTAGCCACTACCTGTGGCTGGATAAGTGACGGGGCCTACACTCCCCGCCTCCCCCCATGTCCTTCCCGCCAGCCATGGACAAGCCCCATAAATCACGTTCAACCCTGGCCCCTGACAGGATCCTCCTCAAGGACACCCTCGTCCCTGTAAAGCAGACGCAAACCACCACACCTGGGCCCTGATTGAACCCCCACACAGGGCTCAATTATCCAGCCACTTTACCTGCACAGATCAACCACCGAGACGTGCACTGTGAGGCTCGATGACACCCCAACCACCCAACCGCTGTTTCTCTGTCACGTCCTGCTGTGTCTATGTCTATATGCAAACTCCCCCATAGTGAACCAACCTGCATGGAGAGATGGGCTCACACTAGCAACTCTCTGACTACCCACAATTCCTGTGACCTTACAGGAATATGCAGCATCTGTATTCAGTATTCTGCGAATAGCTGTCATCTTTTTTTTTTTGTTCGATTTAATTTTAACCAGCAACATACCTGCTAACTCGAATATATAGGAGAGGCATCCAATCCGGCTAAGCGGTGCTATGATATTTAACGGCGCCCCTAACAATCTATTCAAGAATGGAACTGTTTTAGTAACACTATTGTATGAAGTGTGCTAATGTATGAAGAGATGTGAAGCCCTAGCGAGAGTGAATGTCCCCTTTAGCAGGAGGCTAGTCAATGAAAACCTGTTTGTCTCACTGAATACAGTGTGAGACGTGTTCTGTTGATGCCCGTTGCTCTATGCAATGTAGTCAGTCATTGGTATGTCTGAAGGGAAACACACAGACCCACTTGTGTTCGTCTTGTTTTGCTCAGACTCACAGGGCATTGATGGGTATCGATTTTCAAGCACAAGAGCAGGTTGTTTTGGTCGGTGATTCTGTTTTTCCTTCTTTGTCGCTTTCAATCCCCCTCTCTCACTCACGCTGTCTTTCTGTCTGTCTTCTCTCTTTCCCGTACTCTGTCCCGTGTCAGCACCCAGCTCAATTTTGTCAGTGGAATAAACCTCTGCATGTACATACTCTGTCCTTGAAGAAAAAAAACGAAATGAAAATAAGGCAAAACATACTGTCATGTTTCTCAATGTGGGTTTGAAAAAAAAGCATGTAAATGTTCGTTTTGGGGAGATTTTGAAAAACAAAAAGCTGTATCTTGTGTAAAGGCTTTAGGCTGGGGGAAAGGCTGGGGGATATGCTTTTAAATTCATGCAATGGAGGGCGAAATGTATGGTGGGCATTTGTAATTACCCCAAATAAGTTTGAGGGTCTCCATGAGTGCTTCATCAATGTGAAACTTAATCAGAGGACTGGAAATGGGAAAAGGAAGGATGCAGCGAATTCACTTCCTCGGTGGGTGTGAGAGGACCTCCACACACTGTGGGAAGAAGCCCAGACTGGTACAGACAATGGTCTGAGGCAGAGGGAGATGGGATGACTCTGACCAGACAGTGAACTCTCCGTGGGGGAGAACGGAAAAGACAAGGCAGACGCTTGATAGGATAGCAGCTCAAGATAGAATTCCTAAAAATGGCCACTGCGTCGTTCCTCCTGAGGGAGGACATACCACGGCGTTGTCTATGGTTACACCATGTAATATTAATGGCGTTAGCACTGCAATGATCACGAACACTGTCTGTGTACAGGCAGCATTTCATGACTCTATCTGCTAGCCTATCAATGAGCGTTTACACTTTATTGATATGGTGTGGTGTCAAATAGCTTGACCTGTAATTACAGCACAGAGACATGCTGTATGATTCTAATGGATGTAAGTGGTGTAATTACATGTAGTTCATCACCCCCAATAAATGGGGGCGGTGCTAGTTCTACGGGCGCCACTCGAGCATTGCTAAAGCAGCACTTTTTGGCTTATGTTGATGTACATAATATAAACTATCTTGCTTCATTCATATATGAGATTATTTCAATGTTTTGAAGACAATTATAACCATATTTGGGTGGTGTATTTTTTTTATTTATGAATGACAAGTCTAGCGGTATATGAAAATACAGTGGTAGAGTAGCAGTAGAAGCTAGATAACTGTACATTCAGTCTCCGTTTGAGTGTACTCGTTTTTTAAGTTGTGTATCTGTGTTAGATCTTGAATCACCATAAGCACTATATTCCAGTCCCGCCACATTAAACAGTTCCTTTACAGACTTTCAGTTCCAAATGCAAATGGTTAATCGATACATTGGACTGGATCGCTTGAAATAGAGCAATTTCTCCCCAGGCTCACTTTACCAGGGCCCAAAGACTGAATTGTCAAGTGTCTATATTAAGGCCTTAGAATAGAGAGCATAATTTATCATGCCTTGATACAAGACACCCCTAATTGCGCATTGATTTTCTCCCCATCTCCGAAAACATTTTGGCCGAGCTATATTGTCAACGAAGGTAACTATTTGTTTAGAGAACATACAATGAAGAATGAGTCGTTTGTTTTATTTTCCTGTCAGTTGACAGTAGCTCGTCAAGGCGCATTTTGTTCTTTTTGTTCTTTCTGATAATGAGATGTCTAACAATTGTCTGTATAATGGCACCTTATAGTACATTATATTTTATTATTGTACTCAATTAAATAAATGATTGATACCAAATGTTAATTTTGGAAATGTCAGTACCTATCGATACTGTGTATCTAGAGACTTATGTCTGACAAACACAGCCGACTCTTTGGTAGGAGTAGAGTCTAGAACGATAGGATGTACAATAGAACAAGACGAGATAAAGGGGAATAGAACCGTAGCCATGATAGTATTTGGTCAATATTCAACTAACATGATAAATTATCAGAAATATGTCAGATTTTCAGTACCGGTACTATGTATCTGTAATACATAAGAAGATGTGTCTTATTGAGGGACAGACTCATTGATATATAAATGATATCCTTAGTACCAGCCAGGTCTCTCCAGCTTTTGTCCTTCACACCATAGTCCACTAGCTAGATAACAATGTGTTATCCTAATGAGCTATTGTTCACCAGCTAATCTAAAGGCCTGTTAAATTCCTATGAGCAGAGTCAACGCTGTGAGTGTATATCAGCTCCAGTAGATTTCCATTAGCTGTACTAATGAGTGCATCCATACACAGCATGCTGGACTGAGGTGAGCTACATGATGAAAATAGGTCGTTATTGGGTTAACATGCTGACTACATGTTGCCAAGCAGAGGAAGTGATATTTGCCTTGACTCACTGAAGGATCAACTTGGAAGTTGAATGAGGTAGCTAGGTACTATATAGTAAGTTGGTAGTAGTTGAATTGATAGATACACAAGGACAGAATATATAGGGAAAAAAAGATAGATAGAGTTATGTAGAGAGGTGTATATTTTGTTAGTTTATCGTTTCTATTCTGAATTCTAATTAGGATATATTATTATTCATGTAAAACATTGACAGTGTTTGTTTGTGTGGATAGTGGGTTAAAGTAATACTTGCGAGCCACAGAGGCAAGAGCAGCAGTCACTCACTCCCACCTCCATCCACACAAACCGGCAGGGACTACAGATGGTTGCTTGTCAATCACCCTCTCCTTTCTAAGAGTGTAGCTAGTGGCTAATTAACAGTGTAGCAGTGTTGGTCCATCTACAGCTGGAACAACAAGAGAGTCTGCACACTACTAGGCAACAATGGAGGTGCCCACCAGCCAGCCTCCTTAGTCATTAGAAGCCTGCCTAACATCTCCAACACTGAGTGCCCCTTTACTTGGCCTTTGTGAGTCACCAGCACAAATCTGACATTTTGCCTGTCAATCAACTGGGTAAATATTGGTTGCCATGGCGAAAACTGACAATGGAACTATCTATTTTTCTTGACGAATGACATCATCAAGTGATGTTCTGGCTTGTGTTCATAGGATAAAATGGGAGAGAACCTGTGTGGTTTGACTAAGTCGCAAACTGTCTGAAACTGTCCTATTAATGTGAGGTGTATAGATTTGAATTTATGACACAATATAAGATTGGGTTGTCATGACACTGTTGTTTCACCAGAACAATTTTGAAACTTCTGAAAAACTATGACAATCAGGTAATAACAATTAACAAAGACAAATTTCATTTTTGTCAGTGCGAAAACTAATAACAAATATTAGGTTGTTTTAGCAATCCAGTGGATGAGTCTACTCTAGAATGCTTGGTTAGTGTTTGCGGACATCGTATGGAGATGTCATGCCCATCTCTCTCTCTCGTTGCACCTCTGGCCCACTTCCTCCTCCCTCCTCCTTTCCCTCAATGTGGAGAAAACCTTCCACCTGTGCCCCCCTATGCCAATCCCACTGCCCTGCTGCCTTGCCACCTCTCTGTATGCCAGGTTCCAACCCTGGTAAATCTGTGATATTGATTTGTGAGTGTGTGTGTCCGTGTGTGTGTGTGTGTGGATTATCTGACCTTCACATGGCAGGCATGTTGGTTTCAATCTACCCCTGGACCTCAACATTATTATTTCTGTCTGTGTTGACTTTTCAAGATTGCATCGATATAACTTACTGAACAAAACAGAGGAACACAAACAGCATCGTCTTCCATCTTGACATATTTCTGTGCGGTGAAGCGATGATGATTATGACGACTCTTTTGATTCATTTGATCTCTGTTCTGTCTCTGTTTTTGTCCTTTCTAAGTGTGTGGACAATTTTTCCCCCCAAATCTATAGAAGTGGAGTTAAAAAAATAAAATATATCAGAGGGAGAAAAATCAATAAAATATGTTGTTTTTAACAGAACTCTGTGTGAGTGTTTGATTGTTGTCGTTGTTTAATGTGATATGTTGTTGCCTTCTCAGCCCCTGTGGTTGGAAAGCGGGGTTAGGTGAGCTGAGTTTCCTGAGTTTGGTTCCAGCAACAGAGTCAAACCTTTCACATTTGCTTGATGCCACTACAAAGTTGTACATTGGCTTTTTGAACAGGAGTAAATCACGAGGATATTTCAATGGAGAGGAAAAGAGTCAGCTGAACGTCCAACATCTAGTAATACATCATCAAAATGACCTTATAGAATTCTGTCAATTATTTACACACTTTCAAAGAGAGTAAAGATCACTGAGAGATGGATGGAAACTGCAGTTTACCAATACATGTCAGAAACAGTTGCCAAATGTTATGCTAATGTTTCTGTTGAGGTGCACAGAGTAGGTCAGTCCCCACTTGTCTTGTTTATGGGACGGGGAACACATTTCATCCAGTGAAAGGGCTATAAGAGGCTATTTGTTTCCATTTCTGTCAAGTTGTTGTTCTGCTTCTGGCTGTGAGTGGTGCAGGTTCGGGGGTCAGCTTTTGGGTGAGGTCAAAGCTGTGGTAAAACTAAGTGGACACTGGAGTCAACTAAAGTAAACACAAAGTAAACTCGGAGTGTCGTTTTTAAATGCTTTACCCTAAACATTAGACTGATGACGATGAGTCGCACCACTCATATTCTAAAGTATCCTATACATGGATTATGACATACTGCACTATTCTCTTATTCACCAGAACCAGTGTAAACCATACAAAACCTGCTCTTCTACATATTCTTCTACAAAAACGTTCATAATAAAAATAAACCAAACTTTTCGTACTCAAAACTAATTTCAGCTTAGATGGTTTGAAATGAGAGAGAATCTCAAATGTTGACATTTTATTCTTCACACATAAACCACTTTGTTGTTAAGTAATTAGCTAACTGACATCCTGTTCAATGAGCACCTTATCATTGTGAAATAGACTGATGGTTTTGCTTTGTTTGTTTCTGTACACTGCATTTTGCTTACTGTTGCATTGCGGTTTGTGCAGACACCAAGAGCGAGGCCTATTTGTCTGCTAAGACAGGCTCGTGTCGCCTTTGACGTAACAGGCGCTGAGATGTGTCTTGTTTTGGACCATGGCCTATTAATGAACATTGGAACATAATGAAGCAAAGAAAAAACAAGCTGACATCTCATTGTCTTTGGAGGGAAGCTTGACATTCAAAGCCACTGTTCGAACAGTCCTTTCACCACTGGAGTTTGTAATGAGAAACAAACGCATGACAAATATCCTGGACCTGTGTGTGCTTCTGTTGATAGCAGGCCCAATACCAGGTTAGTGTCTTCCAATCATACTAGGCTACCAATATTCTCACAAACAAATAGATTTTTTCTATGTTCATGATTTTTCAGCATATTCAGTGTCATAATTAATATCTATTATACAACATCCCTAAGCATATTACAGTACATATACATTTACCTAATTTCATGAATTCTGCCTTTCTGTTTTGGCTTCAAGTCTTGCAATATCAAGACTCCTGTTGACAACACTAATGCTCTAATTACTTTCAGGGGTGCATAGAGTCGTGAGTTGTTTGTTTGTCAAGATAAGAGGACTAAATCTCATTAGTCAGGGAGAAAGTCACTCCAACTCACTCATTTTGACTTTAATAAAAATACTGTGATCATCTCCAAATACACCTCAACATTGTGGGCAAGCTTTGTGGCAAATGCCGTTGAACTGAAGGTCTTGCTGTTTTATTTGTCAAAATGAAATATTCTGTCGTACCTTGATGAAGAGGCATTCACTGACTGTGTCCTCACTCAGCCCCATTAAGGATGGTAACAGCAGAGGGGTTAAAGGTGAGGCAGTGGCCCCCTTCACTCACTGTAATGCGGGGTCAGAGTGCCAACCTGTCCTGCCGTTTCGAGGCCACGTCCTACGGGGTGGATTGGTTCAAGATAGAGGGGGGCGAAAAGATCCCCGTCCCAGATTCAGCTGGGCAGACGTCCCTGGTGATTACCGAGGTGTCCGTGGAGGATGCCGGTGTGTATTACTGCGAGGTCAACGTCCTACACAGAGATTCAGAGCGAGGGGGCGGCACAAAGCTCATTGTCCTGGGTAAGACAGAAGCAAATTAGCCTGGTTCCAAATCTGTTTGTGCTGTCTTGACAACTCATATGGCCATTGCTTGGCATGACAATGACCATAGGATTAAGCTTTTTTTTATTTTGTATTATATGGGACCAGGCTAAGAACCAGCTCTAATAAAAAATGTATACATCCGCCTTTATTCTTGGAATGTCTTCTTGTAACTCATTAGAGTTTCCCATCATTTCTTCTGTCTTTGTTGGTGTTGCTGTTGTTGTCATTGTTGTAATTGTCTCTCATTTGTATCCTTTGAGAATCTGTTTGAACCCAAACGGTTTGCAGGGAGGTTATTACATTTAAACCAGTGGGCTATGCATCACCATAAAGAGGCCTAACCAAGCTCAAATCTCTAAAAATTCTAGTCACATGGAAATTTCCTTTCAGTTCATCTTTTTGCCTGAGTGGATTCGTGACAAATCCAGATATAATCACCATGGTACAATGCATTGTGGATTCTATTGATCTTTGCAGGGAATTGAAACTCACCACAGAACAAGGCAAAGAGGGATCGTGAAATGATTATGTGCAAACCCCTCATGCGATAGAGAAGGTTCCTCTCAGGGTTTCTCCAGTGGGGTGCACGTTGCAAAGTCCTGCACCATTTACAGAACCATGAGTGTGTTGTTTGGCCACAACTGTATTACCAACATGGTCTGAATAGAATATGTTGAAATAGTGAAATATGACATACAGTATAAAAATGGTTCAACGTCAACAATCTGACATATTTCTAACGAGCGGCTGGTAGCCTAGTGTATAAGAGCTTTGACCCAGTAACCGAAAGGTTGCTGCTTTGAATCCCTGAGCCGACTAAAAATCTGACGCCGTAAATCACTCTGGATAAGAGTGTCTGCTAAATTACTAAAATGTAAATGTCATGAGATAGATGGTATTGCATCACCCCCTTCCCATGTCTCCTCCTACCCCTACTAGCACCCCCCTCTGTGCCTCAACTCCTCCTCCAGGTCCCCTCGGACCCCCAGACGGACCAATGGGCTCTCCTCTGCGTCACCGGTGGGTTCTACCCACACCACCTCACCCTAAGCTGGACACACCAGAGTGGAGAAGATAGCCCCCACCACTTTGTTGGCCGCAACTGCACCATTCACCCTGACTACCATGACGTCAACCAATCACACAGCCTAATTCCAAAGATCTCAACTCCTAATTGGATGGGAGAGTGTTTACAGGTGACGGACAGCTCCAGAACGGAAGTGTATGTAATCAGTGTGCTGTCCCTCCCCCCGCGGGGGTCTGTGGATGCTGGGATCTTCTACACCTGTAGTGTGCAGGATCACCCTGCGCTGGACTCCCCCCTGTTTGCCTCCTTCACCTGGGGTGAGCTTTAGTTAACACTACTGAGAGGCTGTATATTTCACTGGGCTATTTCTCACATGGCTCAAATGTTTTTATACATCTGTGCTTCCACTACACACAGCTTCAATCAGTCACGGGCCTTCAACGACTGCACATTGAATTCACCCTCAGGTCTGTCGTCATCGTGTGAGGTCCATAACTGTATAACTTAACAGTCATGTTTGCATTGTCTTTTTTTTTGTCTACGCTCACAGACGCAGCCCCCAATGAGGTGATTGGATGCTTGAATATCCTTAAGGTCTGTGTCCTCTGTGGAGTGACTGTGGTGTTTTCCATTGCAAGTAAGTACTATGTGGTTACACTCACAGGATCATGGGGAAATGGAGTCATGTAAATAATTGTATGGCCCATGTCTTGAGCATCAGTCAATTGGGTTGTTTTTGGATTTCGTCTTTTTCTCCACAGCACTGACAAGTTTGTGTGAGAGAAAAAAAAGACCTCGTGTGTCCCATGTACTGTAAGTACACACACACACACAAGCATGCATACATTCTGTTTTACAGCTCTATCTGTTCAGCTATCCATCATTGTGAGAAAAAGTCAACACTGACACACAATCCGTATTTGTCCAAATGAATGTCTTTCAGCAAATAAAGGGAGCAAACAAAGGACATCTGAGAGAAAGAAAACAAAGGATCTGAACACACCAAGAGCATCCGATTTTCCGTAAATAATAGGCTACCCACGACAGCTTCTACACAGATCTTTACTGCATGATACATTTCCTGATCAGATGGCACACTTTTTATGACAAAGAGTATGCTGGGTTTTAACTGAGGGACTTTTTTTGGGGGTGGGGGGGGTGGACCAGTAGTTTTGTCTATAAGCACATGCCACAGCGCTGTTTTAAAAAAAAAAAACTAGCTCCACACTCTCTCACTTGTCCTCACATGATGTATATTCTACCCAGCTCACACGTTCTGTAACATCCCCAAATCATAATGCAAAAACTGATGCTATGTGAAACTTTAGGTCTATTGTTGCGTGTTGAACGGAAGCCATTTTGCAATCGTGTCAAGTGCCACTGTGCTGCTGAATGCTTTTAGTAGTCATAGTGTACTCTAGTGTCAAAATGAATGTCTCATGGATGGTATGCAACAATCAACTCAACCTCTGTTGGAGGTATAAGCCCTGAATAACCGGATGGAATCAAGTCAAAGCACTTCCTGGTGTGAAAGTATCGAACCTATGGGTTTACGCTGGTGGTGTGGGCTTTCCTTGCACGTGTATAGTATACATGCACCACCCGTGATACCTTATCAGAGACTATAGTCTCTGTGTAAATATTGGAGATGCTCATCAATTATCATGAGTTACACTGTATTGGGAAGTACGTCTGAAGGGATGGTCATCATGTTAAACAGGTTATGACTCCAAAACAACCTGATTATGTTCAAGTATTCCATTGCCAACCTTTTTTGCCTGTAATTGTGTAACCAATTCAATGCTGGTCAACTATTATCATATTATTGTTCCTGTAATTGTGTAACCAATTCAATACTGGTCCACTATTATCGTATTATTGTTCCTGTAATTGTGTAACCAATTCAATACTGGTCCACTATTATCGTATTATTGTTCCTGTAATTGTGTAACCAATTCAATACTGGTCCACTATTATCGTATTATTGTTCCTGTAATTATGTAACCAATTCAATACTGGTCCACTATTATCGTATTATTGTTCCTGTAATTGTGTAACCAATTCAATACTGGTCCACTATTATCGTATTATTGTTCCTGTAATTCACAAAATGAACACGCTTTTATTTCAACATCAATGTCTTTATTTGGTCCCACAATCGAACAACGAAGGCCCCACAATCAAACAATGAAGGTCCCACAATCAAACAATGAAGGCCCCACAATCAAACAACGAAGGTCCCACAATCAAACAATGAAGGTCCCACAATCAAACAATGAAGGTCCCACATGTTAGAGGTGCATACAAAATGGGACAGTGAGTCCACATTCATTTCACAAAGCCAATAATATAAATCTATGGACACAATGAATCACAAGTACACACAAAATCCCTCACTTACGCATGTGTGCTCATGCATGCACAAAAACACATTCGCACATGCACCCCCCCACACACACACAGACACACACACCAACTCTGCTCAGTGCTCAAATTCATTGTTCCTTTTCAACATTGTTTCCTTTTCAGCGATACGACTGTGATACTTGTTTAAGGTGCTTATCTTTCAGTGCTGAGAGATGTTGTTCTGATGTGTCTCTCAGATGTTAGAGCTGTTGTTCTCTACGGTTCACCATAACCGCTCCTAGTTGTGTAAATGGGCTTCAACCTTGTGAAATACAATTATAATCAATGATCATTTTCTGTTCTGTTTGCCAATCTTGTCAGGCAACCCAATACAACAAATGTATTCTCAAACTTATTTCACGCACTGTCACAGTAGGTGTGTACTTATAATATATAATTGGCAATGACTGTACTTGATTCCAGCTAACTGCAGCTAGACAGTAACTCCCTAATGTGAGCCCTTGTTTTGTGTCTCTCAGGAGGAAGGCAGGCTCCGTGTCTACCATATCCTATCTCTACTCTAAGTTGGAAGTTTGCCCGCCAATGATCAAACAGAGACACAGATACAGTAAAATGTGAAAACATAAACATCAGAGCACTCATATCCTGCCACTAGACATGTGGAGCACAACATCTCATTTCAGTTAATACAGGCCTTATTCAATTAACTTCAGATAGCATTCATCTCTACTTGTTTGGGTCCCTTATCTTTCTGAGGCTCGCTCACTCGTTCCATTCCAAGGGGACCAGTGGATGTGACAGCCACAGAACATACACTTGGCCAGCCTGATTCTGGCCCCCTGCAACATACTCCCTAGGGTCCCTCTGACAGCTGAGGAGGAGAAGTAGAATATGAAGGGGTCCAAGCAGGCGTTGAAGGTGCTGCAGAGCAAGGCCATGTCTCTCCAGTCTGGGTTCTTCCTGGTTATAAAGCCCACAATGTGGGAGACGTTGTAGGGGCCGAAGCAGAAGGCAAACACCAGCAGTGTCCCCAGAGCCAGGCCGATAGCACGGAGGCGTCTGCGACGACCGATGTGGGGCAGGCCGGAGAGTATGCGGATGAAGTTGATGTAGCAGAAGCTGCAGATGAGGAAAGGTACACAGAATAGAACCAGGCAGAGCTCCAGACGCACAGGCAGGAGGATCGCCAGTTGCTTCTCGCTGAAGTCCTCATAGCACACATTCCTGGAAGACACAATGTTGTCGCCGTCACTAATGAGCACGTTGGAGACGTTGGAGAATTCATAGCTGTTGGAAGAGTTGGTTGTGGAACTGAGGGAGTCTTGCGGTGGGTTGTAGTAGGGCATGATGACGACGATGCTCAGGTGGAGGACGGAGAAGACCCAGATAAATACACTGGCCACCACGGCATACAGGGGCCGGCGCTTCAGCGAGTGTTGGATGGGGAAGGCCACGCCCAGGTAGCGCTCCACACTGACCGCTGTCAGGAATAAGGTGCTGACGTAGATAGTCATGTAGAAGAAGAAGCCAGATAAAGGACAGAGGATGTAGGGTAGACTCCAGGTCATATCGTTCGTGACTTCCTGCATCTTGAAGGGCAGGAAGAGCAGGAAGAGGAGGTCCGAGATGGTCAGGTTGAGGAGCAGGATGTCGATGGGCGTGGGTTTTTGCCTTACCTTCTTGCTGAAGGTGTAGAAGGCCACAGCGTTGGCTGGGAGGCCCGTCAAAAAGGTGACAAGGTAGACAGACAGACACAACGCAGTATGGCACTCCTGCATGGTAGCCTCGGCGGTGGGTACAGTCACTGGAAGGCACAGGGAGCAAGATCTGTCACATCATCTCAGTGCAGTATGGGGGGGATGAAAACGTTGCAGCGCAAGGGGCTTGATCTGTCAGACAGTCTGAGGCTTCAGAGGCGAAGGCTGCTTTTTGGGTCAACAGCCTGGAACAAACCCGGTTAGACAGCGTGGTTTTCCTGTCTCTGACAATAAACCAACTCATCGTCTCTTCAAGGGCTCCAAGACTCTGATGGCAAGAGAGGATAGAAAGAGATTACAACATGCCACATTACGGTTTCTTACGGCTTTTTGTTACTCACTACTCACCCCTTTTAAGTTTGCCAAGTGGAGGGTGTAATTGAAACAACATCCGTGTGCGCAATAATCAAAATAAAATACTAGCAGATGAAATAGAGTTCAGATTCATGTGAATTTCATGCTAAATAACTACAATAAAAACCAAACACTCGGAGAGGCAATATGGTCAGTGTCTATTGGGAACTGACTGTATACCACTCAGGATGTGTGTGTCTGGCACATGGTTCTGTATACAAACAGTCTCAAACACAACATTATTGCTTCCTGTTTCCTCATTCTAATACTGTCTTATCATTAGATGGACACCTGTTCTTCTTGTACACTCAAACACAGAACAGCTTGTAAACATATGGGTCCTTACGTCCACAAACGGGGGACGCGTGGTCTTAGCTGCTACCATTCTTTATCCTAGTTAGTATAACAGTGTTTTAATTTCCTGTCCTGAAACGTCTCCAATAGGTCAACAATGACATCATCAAAGGAAAGTCATAAACACAACACTCACAATTAGGAAAAAGCTATAACTCATTCTACCACAACCAGGGACCAAGTAGCCCTTAGTATAGTCTTGTTCACCAGCCTCGTGCCGTGAGGCTGTCGCTACTCTGGTCAAGCATTCAAGAGAGTTATCATAGCGTGTCTGCACTGAACTGAGCTAAGAAAAACAAATACTAAGATATTATTATATTATTATATATTATTATTTTATCTTACCCTCCATGTACTTACAGCATCAAATAAAGGACAGTATAATAAGGCATGTAGGTAAGACATGAGCGTAGGAGACAATTAAACCAACATTACTTCCTTGTATTGACCAATGACTAGCTAATATACTGTACGCATGGGAAATTCCACACACACACTTTTACTGGCCGATTTGATGACAGTGGAGGATTGCCAGCAAGTCAAACAACTCACTGACCTTTATACGAACTCTTCACATTGTTTTGTACTTTTTCTACCATAGATAGCTACGGTATTCCGTTCCACTGTGACCGGGACTAACCGCTAGAGCACTGACTCTGCACCTTACCACACACATGCTTACACATAAGCTCAAACTCACACACATACAGTACCACTCAAGGGTTTTGTCTTTATTTTCACTGTTTCTACATTGTAGATTAATAGTGTACACATAGAAATTGTGAAATAACACATAGTAACGTAGTAACCACACGTAGTAACCAAATAAAAGTGTTAAACAAATCACAATATGTGACTCACCACCTGGATTCAGTCTTATGTAGCAACATTTGAATTTCTGTTTTTTTTTACATTGGATAAAAGTAGAGAGCTACAAAATGGTGTATCATTTGCAGCATGTTGGAGGAACAATGGGAAAGTAATTCTGCTTTGAAAGTTGATACACTTGTAAACTCCCTTTTGAGAAAAGGGACTTGTTTCGGTACCTACTAGAGAGCTCTCCTTTGTCTCCACCCATTCAACATTGTTCACGCCCTCAAATCAAATTGTACTTGTCACATACACATGGTTAGCAGATGTTAATGCGTGTGTAGCGAAATGCTTGGGCTTCCAGGTCCGACAATGCAGAAATAACCAACGAGTAATCTAACCTAACAATTTCGCAACAACTACCTTATACACACAAGTGTAAAGGGATGAAGAATATGTACATAAAGATATATGAATGAGTGATGGTACAGAACGGCATAGGTAAGATGCAGTAGATGGTATCAAGTACAGTATATACAGTGGGGCAAAAAAGTATTTAGTCAGCCACCAATTGTGCAAGTTCTCCTACTTAAAAAGATGAGAGGCCTGTAATTTTCATCATAGGCAGACTTCAACTATGACAGACAAAATGAGAGAAAAAAAATCCAGAAAATCACATTGTAGGATTTCCAGTACCCAGTCGCACAGGGCTGGGGCGAGACCCAGGGTCTCGAGCTTGATGATAAGTTTGGAGGGTATTATGGTGTTAAATGCTAAGTTGTAGTCGATGAACAGCATTCTCACGTAGGTATTCCTCTTGTCCAGATGGGTTAGGGCAGTGTGCAGTGTGGTTGCGATTGCGTCATCTGTAGAGCTATTGGGGCGGTAAGCAAATTGGAGTGGGTCTAGGGTGTCGGGTAGGGTGGAGGTGATATGGTCCTTGACTAGTCCCTCAAATCACTTCATGATGATGGAAGTGAGTGCTATGGGGCGGTAGTCATTTAGCTCAGTTACCTTAGCTTTCTTGGGAACAGGAACAATGGTGGCCCTCTTGAAGCATCTGGGAACAGCAGACTGGGATAAGACCATTTCAAGGACAGCTTTTTTCCATCTACGTAACATTGCAAAAATCAGAGACTTTCTGTCCAAAAATGATGCAGAAAAATTAATCCATGCTTTTGTCACTTCTAGGTTAGACTACTGCAATGCTCTACTTTCCGGCTCCCCGGATAAAGCACTAAATAAACTTCAGTTAGTGCTAAATACGGCTGCTAGAATCCTGGCTAGAACCGAAAAATTTGATCACATTACTCCATTGCTAGCCTCCCTTCACTGGCTTCCTGTCAAAGCAAGGGCTGATTTCAAGGTTTTACTGCTAACCTACAAAGCATTACATGGGCTTGCTCCTACCCATCTCTCTGATTTGGTCCTGCCGTACATACCTACACGTACGCTACGGTCACAAGACGCAGGCCTCCTAATTGTCCCTAGAATTTCTAAACAAACAGCTGGAGGCAGGGCTTTCTCCTTTAGAGCTCAATTTTTATGGAACGGTCTGCCTACCCATGTCAGAGACGCAAACTCGGTCTCAACCTTTAAGTCTTTACTGAAGACTCATCTCTTTAGTGGGTCATATGATTGAGTGTAGTCTGGCCCAGGAGCGGGAAGGTGAACGGAAAGGCTCTGGAGCAACGAACCACCCTTGCTGTCTCTGCCTGGCCGGTTCCCCTCTTTCCACTGGGATTCTCTGCCTCTAACCCTATTAGAGGGGCTGAGTCACTGGCTTACTGGGGCTCTCTCATACCGTCCCTGGGAGGGGTGTGTCACCTGAGTAGGTTGAGTCACTGATGTGATCATCCTGTCTGGGTTGGCGCCCCCCTTGGGTTGTGCCGTGGCGGAGATCTTTGTGGGCTATACTCAACCTTGTCTCAGGATGGTAAGTTGGTGGTTGAAGATATCCCTCTAGTGGTGTGGGGGCTGTGCTTTGGCAAAGTGGGTGGGATTATATCCTTCCTGTTTGGCCCTGTCTGGGGTGTCCTCGGATGGGGCCACAGTGTCTCCTGACCCCTCCTGTCTCAGCCTCCAGTATTTATGCTGCAGTAGTTTATGTGTCGGGGGGCTATGGTCAGTTTGTTATATCTGGAGTACTTCTCCTGTCCTATTCGGTGTCCTGTGTGAATTTAAGTGTGCTCTCTCTAATTCTCTCTTTCTCTCTATCTTTCTCTCTCTCGGAGGACCTGAGCCCTAGGACCATGCCTCAGGACTACCTGACATGATGACTCCTTGCTGTCCCCAGTCCACCTGGCCGTGCTGCTGCTCCAGTTTCAACTGTTCTGTTATAATCTCCACCCGGCACAGCCAGAAGAGGACTGGCCACCCCACATAGCCTGGTTCCTCTCTAGGTTTCTTCCTAGGTTTTGGCCTTTCTAGGGAGTTTTTCCTAGCCATCGTGCTTCTACACCTGCATTGCTTGCTGTTTGGGGTTTCTGGGTTTCTGTACAGCACTTTGAGATATCAGCTGATGTACGAATGGCTATATAAATACATTTGATTTGATTGCCTTGCGGAGGGAATAGCTACACTGTTTTTATTCGGTCATGTTTCCGGTCACCTTGCCCTGGTTAAAAGCAGTGGTTCGCGCTTTCAGTTTCACACGAATGCTGCCATCAATCCACGGTTTCTGGTTTGGGAATGTTTTAATAGTTGCTGTGGGTACGACATCGCCGATGCACTTGCTAATAAACTCGCTAACCGAATCAGAGTATTCGTCAATGTTGTTGTTTGACGCAATGCGGAACATATCCCAATCCACGTGATCGAAGCAATCTTGAAGCGTGTAATCAGATTGGTCGGACCAGCGTTGAACAGACCTGAGCGCAGGAGCTTCCTGTTTTAGTCTC
The DNA here is from genome assembly GCF_018296145.1 of Oncorhynchus tshawytscha. Classification (NCBI taxonomy): domain Eukaryota; kingdom Metazoa; phylum Chordata; class Actinopteri; order Salmoniformes; family Salmonidae; genus Oncorhynchus; species Oncorhynchus tshawytscha. The sequence continues at coordinate 22,419,226 of NC_056431.1, forward strand.
TGTCTATAGGCAGGGAGCAACAAAATGGAGTCGTGGTCAGCTTTTCCGAAAGGAGGGCGGGGGAGGGCCTTATATGCGTCGCTGAAGTTAGAATAACAATGATCTAGGGTTTTACCAGCCCTGGTAGCACAATCGATATGCTGATAGAATTTAGGGAGTCTGAAAAGACTCCCTAAGCATTAGCCCCACCCATCTCTTTAAGGATTCATATAAGGTCAGGTGCTAAGGACTAAAAGTTGTAGTAGCCTACGATAAGGAAAAATTCCAGGTAAACAGAAAGGGTCCAGATAAAAAATATGTTATAAATATTAGATGATGCTTACCCAGACACACTTGTCTAAATTGATGGGTCATGTGAAAGAAATGCTATAACCACCAGCCACATCCAGTTGTGGAAAAAGTTGTCATACTTGAGTAAAAGTATAAATCATTTCAAATTCATTATATTAAACCAGACGGCACAATTGTATTAAAAAAAATAATGTATTGACGGATAGCCAGAGGCACAATGTATTTAAGTATCAAAAGTAAAAGTAAAAATATAAACCATTTCAACTTCCTTATATTAAGCAACCTAGACGGCACAATGTTATTGTTTTTTAATCGATGGATAGCCAGGGGCACACTCAGACATCATTTACAAACGAAGCATTTGTGTTTAGTGAGTCTGCCAGATCAGAGGCAATATGGATGACCAGGGATGTTCTCTTGATAAGTGTTTGAATTGGCAATTTTCCTGTCAAAATGTAAAGAGTACTTTTGGGTGTCAAGTCAAATGTATGGAGTTAAAAGCACATTTGTTTCTATACGATTGTAGTGAAGTAAAAGTTATAAAAAATATAAATAGTAAAGTAATGTACAGATACCATAAAAAGTAGTACTTTAAAGTACTGTTACACCACTGCCCAAATACATTAGCATACTTTATATACTGTTACACATGCACTTATCACATAGTAGGCCATGCAACCTGAGTTGAAACCTGAGTGAGGTGCACATGTACAGTACATAAACAGATGCATGGCGCCATATATTTAAGTGGAGGACACTTGATACGGTCACATGATATTGTTGTGGTGTGTCACAAAAGTGGATGGTCTCTACAGAAGGTGTAAACAGTACAGCCAAATGGTAGCAATATCAGAAATAGATAGTGTTAACATAAATTAAATATACAGTATGAACAAGAACAATATCAATAACGATATCAGTGATAGACGAGGTAGTTTTTGCATACAAACAGGGGTAAAGTGGCTGAACAGCAGGATATTTTTTTAAAAGTTGCAGCAACGTATGGCGTGTGTTAGGAGAGAGTCATGTGAATAGAGGCACTGCAGATAGTGCTGATGACTGGTCCGTCCAAACCACGCACGAACAAGGGAATCTATATTCGGGGAGCCTGTTTCTGTCCTGCTATTGACTTGCAGTGCAGTTCATGTGATGTCCATAGCCTCTTTGTCGCAAAACTCCCCGAACTTGTTAAAAAGATAGTTTGTCTAGTTGTGTCCAGTCCAGGTGGTGCTTTTACAGGTAGACCATCTATGGGAGGAAGGATGTCAGCGTTGGGCAGCAGCCGAATCCTGGTCCAGACAGTCTGAATGCTTCTCGGTGACAACACCAGACTCCAGAGCATCAAAGCTGTAAAACAGGAAATAACAAAAAATGAGAAGACATTACAACCTTGCATAACATCAATTCACCTCCCAAGTTTAGATAAGAATGACCTCATACAAAGAAAACATTATTTTACCTGAAGTGCTGGCAGTGGCCTGAAGTACAGAGTCAGGTGTTGTTGTCAGCCATAGCTTTCCACCAGCACCGTACCATCCTAGGAGCAGCAGGTAGCCTAGTGATTAGAGCGTTGGGCCAGTAACCGAAAGGTTGCTAGATCGAATCCTCGAGCTGACAATGTAACAATCTGTCGGTCTGCCCCTGAACAAAGCAGCTAACCCACTGTTCCTAGGCCTTCATTGTAAATAAGAATTTGTTCTTAACTGACTTGCCTAGTTAAATAAGGTTCAAATTTAAAAATCCTGTCACAGTGATGTCTTTCACAACACCAGCAATCTCAGACAAAGTGTTCACTCTGGTCTTTCTGAAGTGCTGCTTGATCAAATCAAATCAAATGTATTTATATAGCCCTTCGTACATCAGCTGATATCTCAAAGTGCTGTACAGAAACCCAGCCTAAAACCCCAAACGGCAAGCAATGCAGGTGTAGAAGCACAGTGGCTAGGAAAAACTCCTTAGAACGGCCAAAACCTAGGAAGAAACCTAGAGAGGAACCAGGCTATGAGGGGTGGCCAGTCCTCTTCTGGCTGTGCCAAGTGGAGATTATAACAGAACATGGCCAAGATGTTCAAATGTTCATAAATGACCAGCATGGTCAAATAATAATAATCACAGTAGTTGTCGAAGGTACTGAAAGTCAGCACCTCAGGAGTAAATGTCAGTTGGCTTTTCATAGCCGATCATTAAGAGTATCTCTACCACTTCTGCTGTCTCTAGAGAGTTGAAAACAGCAGGTCTGGGCCAGATAGCACTTCCGGTGAACAGGTCAGGATTCCATAGCCACAGGCAGAACAGTTGAAACTGGAGCAGCAGCATGGCCAGGTGGACTGGGGACAGCAAGGAGTCATCATGCCAGGTAGTCCTGAGGCATGGTCCTAGGCCTCAGGTCCTCCGAGAGAGAGAATGAAAGAGAGAAAGAGAGTTAATTAGAGAATCCATACTTAAATTCACACAGGACACCGGATAAGACAGGAGAAGTACTGCAGATATAACAAACTGACCCTAGCCCCCAGACACATAAACTACTGCAGCATAAATACTGGAGGCTGAGACAAGAGGGGTCAGGAGACACTGTGGCCCCATCCGATGATACCCCCGGACAGGGCCAAACAGGAAGGATATAACCCCACCCACTTTGCCAAAGCACAGACCCCACACCACTAGAGGGATATCTTCAACCACCAACTTACCATCCTGAAACAAGGCAGAGTATAGCCCACAAAGATCTCCGCCACGGCACACCCCAAGGGGGGGCGCCAACCCAGACAGGAAGGTAACATCAGTGACTCAACCCACTCAAGTGACGCACCCCTCCTAGGGACGGCATGAAAGAGCACCAGTAAGCCAGTGACTCAGCCCCTATAATAGGGTTAGAGGCAAAGAATCCCAGTGGAAAGAGGGGAACCAGCCAGGCAGAGACAGCAAGGGCGGTTCGTTGCTCCAGAGCCTTTCCGTTCAACTTCACACTCCTGGGCCAGACTACACTCAATCATATGACCCACTGAAGAGATGAGTCTTCAGTAAAGACTTAAAGGTTGAGACCGAGTCTGTGTCTCTCATATGGGGAGGCAGACCATTCCATAAAAATGGAGCTCTATAGGAGAAAGCCCTGCCTTCAGCTGTTTGCTTAGAAATTCTAGGGACAATTAGGAGGCCTGCGTCTTGTGACCGTAGCTTACGTGTAGGTATGTACGGCAGGATCAAATCAGAGAGATAGGTAGGAGCAAGCCCATGTAATGCTTTGTAGGTTAGCAGTAGAACCTTGAAATCAGCCCTTGCCTTATCAGGAAGCCAGTGTAGGGAGGCTAGCACTGGAGTAATATAATCAATTTTTTTGGTTCTAGTCAGGATTCTAGCAGCTGTATTTAGCACTAATTGAAGTTTATTTAGTGCTTTATCCGGGTAGCCGGAAAGTAGAGCATTGTAGTAGTCTAACCTAGAAGTAACAAAAGCATGGATTAATTTTTCTGCATCATTTTTGGTCAGAAAGTTTCTGATTTTTGCAATATTACGTAGATGGGAAAAAGCCTTGTCCTTGAAACAGTCTTGATATGTTCGTCAAAAGAGAGATCAGGGTCCAGAGTAACGCCGAGGTCCTTCACAGTTTTCTTTGAGACGGTTGTACAACCATTAAGATTAATTGTCAGATTCAACAGAAGATCTCTTTGTTTCTTGGGACCTAGAACAAGCATCTCTGTTTTGTCAGAGTTTAAAAGTAGAAAGTTTGCAGCCATCCACTTCCTTATGTCTGAAAAACAGGCTTCTAGCGAGGGCCATTTTGGGGCTTCATCATGTTTCATTGAAATGTATAGCTGTGTGTCATCCGCATAGCAGTGAAAGTTAACATTATGTTTTCAAATGACATCCCCAAGAGGTAAAATATATAGTGAAAACAATAGCGGCCCTAAAATGGAACCTTGAGGAACACCGAAATGTACAGTTGATTTGTCAGAGGACAAACCATTCACAGAGACAAACTGATATCTTTCCGCCAGATAAGATCTAAACCAGGCCAGAACTTGTCCGTGTAGACCAAATTGGGTTTCCAATCTCTCCAAAAGAATGTGGTGATCGTTGGTATCAAAAGCAGCACTAAGGTCTAGGAGCACGAGGACAGATGCAGAGCCTCGGTCTGATGCCATTAAAAGGTAATTTACCACCTTCACAAGTCCTTTCTTGGTGCTATGATGGGGTCTGAAACCAGACTGAAGCATTTTGTATACATTGTTTGTCTTTAGGAAGGCAGCGAGTTGCTGCGCAACAGCTTTTTCTAAACATTTTGAGAGGAATGGAAGATTCGATATAGGCCGATAGTTTTTTATATTTTCTGGGTCAAGGTTTGGCTTTTTCAAGAGAGGCTTTATTACTGCCACTTTTAGTGAGTTTGGTACACATCCGGTGGATAGAGAGCCGTTTATTATGTTCAACATAGGAGAGCCAAGCACAGGAAGCAGCTCTTTCAGTAGTTTAGTTGGAATAGGGTCCAGTATGCAGCTTGAAGGTTTAGAGGCCATGATTATTTTCATCATTGTGTCAAGAGATGTAGTACTAAAACACTTGACTGTCTCTCTTGATCCTAGGTCCTGGCAGAGTTGTGCAGACTCAGGACAACTGAGCTTGATGAGGCCGAAGCACCAGTCAGTGGCAAATCTGATGTGGCCTGTGATCAGGAAATGAAGGTCCAGATTGTGGTGGAGCTTGTGCATGGTCCACCAGTCACGATACCAGAGCACAAACTTGTTCTTGTTTTGATCACTGCAGTTATCACAATTCAGGTCCACATGGGTTTTCCCAACTCCATAGTTGGTGAAGAAACAATGCATATAGTTGATGACTGCACTGCTTGGGCCAACTCTCTTTTTGATGACTGTATGACTGGTGGATTAGAGTCAGGCGTGTTCTACTGATTAATGTTGAATTCCAGATACAGACATTTTAGCATTATTATACAAGAGATGCGAAATGGCATTCTGAGATAACATCACTACACACAGTAATGTTATGCTATTGTAACTAGCCAGCCATCCAACATCAGCTGGCTAGCTAACAACCAGCTTTAAATAGCAATACAAACCGATTGTCATAGCTAGCTAAAGTTCATCAATAAGTTCAATGTTAGCTAGCTAACATTAGGCTATAACTAGAAATGCGAAATGGCATTCTGAGGAAACATCACTGACATTACACACACTTCATACACATAAATTAATGTTAGCTAGCAAGCCAGCCACCTAACCTCAGCTAACATTAGCTAGCTAACAGCAAGCTTTAACTTGGGCTCCTTTGTTTAGACATGTCACGTTAACGGTAGCTAGCTAGCTAAAAAATGTACGATATTCCCAATCCATAAAGCAACGTTACTAGCAATACAAACCGATTGTCATGGCAAGCTAAAGTTTACCAAATAATGTTAGGTTCATTGTTAGTTAGCAAGCCATCCATCGAACTCCAGCTGGCTAGCTAACAGTACGCTTTAGCTTGCAATGAAAACAACTTTCTGACAAAATTAGAAACTTTTAATATCTAAATCTGTAGCTAGATTCTTACCTGTATACATGGATGAAAGATTCACGGCAGACTTCAACTCCTTTTATAAAACTTCCTGTGTTGTTTCCGTTTAGTTTGCACAGCTTGTTTGGCCCGTTTTGCTCCACTGATTTCAAAATGTGTTATTTTCAGAGTGAGAGAGAGTCAGCATTGCATGGCACGATTGTCATCCAGAAAGTAGTCCACCACAACTTTTTCCCACTGACCTTAGTCGATAGCACCTGATAAATTCATGGCAGCAATGTTATTGAGAGCAGTAGCAACATATTTGCAGTTCTCCATGGCTAGCATAATATCATTTGAAAAAACTGAAGTAGAAAGGATTATCTACGCATTACAAGCAGCTCATTTCATAGACACAAGATGCAACAACGTAGACCAATCCAAACTCATCTCTTGGCATGTCCAGCCCACTCATTATCTCAGCCAATCATGTCTAGCGGGAAGGTTGCCCTCTTTTTCTGTGGCTAAACCAACTAGACTCGTAACGTAACAATTTTATTCGTATTTACAGATGATATAGAAGTTTGAAATTAAGGCACATGAAAGTTCACATGTTCGAGAAGTCATTTCTGCATTTTGATTAAAAAAATACAAATAAAAAAAACGTTCAAAAGGCTCTCCTGTGAAGTCGTGACTTGCAACATACTCCTAGTTTCCCGAATCAGGTCACATATATCTAATATTTGAGATTCTTCAAAGTAGCCACCCTTTGCCTTGATGACAGCTTTGAACACTCTTGTCTTGGCATTCTCTCAACCAGCTTCATGAGGTAGTCACCTGAAATGCTTTTCCAGCAGTCTTGAAGGAGTTTCCACATATGCTGAGCACTTGTTGGCTGCTTTTCCTTCACTTTGCGGTCCAACTCATCCCAAACTATCTCAATTGGGTTGAGGAGTCTCTTCTTATTATTGGTGTCCTTAAGTAGTGGCTTCTTTGCAGCAATTTGACCACGAAGGCCTGATTCATGCAGTCTCCTCTGAAAAGTTGATGTTGAGATGTGTCTGTTATTTGAACTCTGTGAAGCTTTTATTTGGGTTGCAATTTCTGAGGCGGGAGAAATTGCAACCCAAATAAAAGCTTCACAGAGTTCAAATAACAGACACATCTCAACATCAACTTTTCAGAGGAGACTGCATGAATCAGGCCTTCATGGTCAAATTGCTGCAAAGAAGCCACTACTTAAGGACACCAATAATAAGAACAGACTTGATTGGTCCAAGAAACACGAGCAATAGACAGTAGACCAGTGGAAATCTGTACTTTGGTATGATGAGTCCAAATTTGAGATTTATGGTTCCTGCAGCCGAGGTAACTCTGGGTCTTCTTTTCCTGTGGCGGTCCTCATGAGAGCCAGTTTCATCAAAGTGTTTGATGGCTTTTGTGACTGCGCTTGAAGCAACTTTCAAAGTTCTTGAAATGTTCTGCATTGACTGACCTTCATGTCTTTAAGTAACGATGGACTGTTTATTTCTCTTTGCTTATTGGAGCTGTTCTTGACATAATACGGATTTGGTCTTTTACCAAATAGGGTTATCATCTGTATTCAAACCCTACCTTGTCACAACACAACTGATTGGCTCCAACGCATTAAGAAGGAAAAAATTCCACAAATTAACTTTTAACAAGGCACACCTGTTAATTGAAATGCATTCCAGGTGATTACCTCATGAAGCTGTTTGAGATAATGCCAAGAGTATGCAAAGCTGTCATCAAGGCAAATGGTCGCTACTTTGAAGAATCTGAAATATAAAATATATTTTGATTTGTTTAACACATGATTCCATGTGTGTTATTTCATAGTTTTGATGTCTTCACTATTATTCTACAATGTAGAAAATAGTAAAAAATAAAGAAAAACCCTTGAATGAGTAAGTGTGTCCAAACTTTTGACTGATATTGTACATAGCTGTGGGAAGTATGGGTGCTGAGGGTGCCCCCTAAAAAAATCAGAATAAAACAATTTAAAGATAAAATATATTTAAAAAATCTCAGCACCCTCTCCCCAAAACTTTACTTCCCACGGCTACTCACACGTGCACACACACGCAAATACTATTTATTATTACTGCACATTTATTTATTTATTATTGGTATTGCGTATCTATTGCACAATTTCCCAGTCTTGTAAATATCCAACTTCAATTCGTTTGAGTGCCTTCTGTATTATATTTTTGCTACTATACTATTTTTTACTTAATTGAGTTTTTATTTTTACTGCCCTTTGCGTTCACTTACTTATTTTGTCTATTGATGTTGCATTGTCGAGAGGTGAACTGTGTGAACTGTGAACTGTGTACTCCATGTAGGCTTACAATATATCATGTGTATAAGATGGAAAAACTAATTTAACTTGAATTTATTGTAGATACTTTTTGAAGTAGCCAAAATAGAAATAAAGAGAAATAAAGCTCACCTCATTCCACCATGGATATCCTGCCAGGTGCGAAAATTGAGTCTGGATCTTCTTTACTTTATTCCTCCCTCTGTAGCTCCGACCTCCTATCGACTACAGCCAGCCACGCTGTTTACAGCATAATCGAAACATCCAGCGCAGGTAATGGCAAATTATTATTAGATAGACACCGCTGCTATCTATCGCCAGCGTTCTCCAAACATGGTCTCCGTGGTAACACTGTCCTGCGATAGAAGCTGGACGGTCTTCGAGCTAAGGGCTTTGAGGAACCGGCCTGTCTGCTCTATCGGTTAATAGATGTAGACTTATCTGGCCTTGACTGTGCCGACCTCTTGATTAAGAGAGAAAGAGAGGAGGGAGGGAACAGTGCATGAGGGAGAAAGGTGACTCCGGTCTATTATAAGCAGTCTATAACAGCTACTCCCTAGCTACCATACATACACCTGTATGACTAACTAAACATTGACTGTGGTGGTACGAGGTCATTCTTTCATTCTGTAGGCTGTGGAAAATCCCGCAACAGAATAATGCCCACTCATACTGACAAATGTGGTCAAAATATGTATTTAGTTATCCTACTTGTGTATCATATTTGTCAGTATGATTGGTGGTGAGGCATTTCTTAACAAAAAGGGAAACACAAAAATGCACTATCATTATTATGGAAGGTGAATGGTTTCCTTACCGGATCTGGTTGCAAAATAGAGGAAAAGTACCCAATCGGGTTGCCAATAAAGGAAAAAGTGGTCAATTTAAAAAGGTCATTGTAGATAATGTATAGTAAGCACACAGATGAGAGCAACTGGTTTCAACCCAGGTTTGGTCCTAAACTGAAGAAGAGCATCATGAAAAAAACATTGACTATTTAAATTAAAATGTTTCTCCCTATAAAGTAAGCTAAAAGTCCACCTTTTGGAGAGAAATAATTGTCGTGGCCAAACGTTTTGAGAATGACACAAATATACATTTCATAAGTGTCAAAGGCTTTTATTGACAATTACATGAAGTTGATGCAAAGAGTCAATATTTGCAGTGTTGACACTTCTTTTTCAAGACCTCTGCAATCGGTCCTGGCATGCTGTCAATTAACTTCTGGGCCACATCCTGACTGATGGCAGCCCATTCTTGCATAATCAATGCTTGGAGTTTGTCAGAATTTGTGGGGTTTTGTTTGTCCACCCGCCTCTTGAGGATTGACCACAAGTTCTCAATGGGATTAAGGTCTGGGGAGTTTCCTGGCATGGACCCAAAATATCAATGTTTTGTTCCCCGAGCCACTTAGTGATCACTTTTGCCTTATGGCAAGGTGCTCCATCATGCTGGAAAAGGCATTGTTTGTCACCAAACTGTTCCTGGATGGTTGGGAGAAGTTGCTCTCGGAGGATGTGTTGGTACCATTCTTTATTCATGGCTGTGTTCTTAGGCAAAATTGTGAGTGAGCCCACTCCCTTGGCTGAGAAGCAACCCCACACTTGAATGGTCTCAGGATGCTTTACTGTTGGCATGACACAGGACTGATGGTAGCGCTCACCTTGTCTTCTCCGGACAAGATTTTTTCCGGATGCCCCAAACAATCTGAAAGGGGATTCATCAGAGAAAATGACTTTACCCCGGTCCTCAGCAGTCCAATCCCTGTACCTTTTGCAGAATATCAGTCCTTCCCTGATGTTTTTCCTGGAGAGAAGTGGCTTCTTTGCTGCCCTTCTTGACACCAGGCCATCCTCCAAAAGTCTTTGCCTCACTGTGTGTGCAGATGCACCCTCACTGTGTGTGCAGATGCACTCACACCTATCTGCTGCCATTCCTGAGCAAGCGCTGTACTGGTGGTGTCCCGATCCCGCAGCTGAATCAACTTTAGGAGATGGTCCTGGCGCTTGCTGGACTTTCTTGGGCGCCCTGAAGCCTTCTTCACAACAATTGAACCGCTCTCCTTGAAATTCTTGATGATCCGATAAATGGTTGATTTAGGTGCAGTCTTACTGGCAGCAATATCCTTGCCTGTGAAGCCCATTTTGTACAAAGCAATGATGACGGCACGTGTTTCCTTCCAGGTAACCATGGTTGACAGAGAAAGAACAATGATTCCAAGCACCACCCTCCTTTTGAAGCTTCCAGTCTGTTATTCGAACTCAATCAGCATGACAGAGTGATCTCCAGCCTTGTCAACACTCACACCTGTGTTAACGAGAGAATCACTGACATGATGTCAGCTGGTCCTTTTGTGGCAGGGATGAAATGCAGTGGAAAAGTTTTGGGGGGATTTAGTTCATTTGCATGGCAAATAGGGACTTTGCAATTAATTGCAATTCATCTGATCACTCTTCATAACATTCTGGAGTATATGCAAATTGCCATCATACAAACTGAGGCAGCAGACTTTGTGAAAATTAATATTTGTGTCATTCTCAAAACTTTTGGCCACGACTGTACATTGGTGCGAGACACTAATTCAAGTGAGCAGATTATTTTAAACATATCACATTATAGCGTTTATTGTTTGCACACAATGTGTCAAATGTGGAGTTCATGCTGACCTTTTGGTCTGCCTCCTTAGAATTTACTGTTATACAGTAGTCACAGCTTTGTATACTCCCCCTCAAGCCGATACCACAACGGCCCTCGAAGAACTTCACTGCACTTTATGCAAACTGGAAACCACATATCCTGAGGCCGCATTTACTGAAGCTGGGGATTTTAACAAAGCAAATTTGAGGAAAACTCTACTGAAGTTCTATAAACACATTGACTGTAGTACTCACGCTGCTAAAACACTCGACCTCTACTACACCAACTTCCGAGATGCCAATGCCCTCCCTCAAAAAGGAAGGAGAGGAAAAAAAGGAAAAAGGAAGTACCCGTGCTGAGGACTATTCAACGCTGGTCTGACCAATCGGAATCCATGCTTCAAGATTGTTTTGATCACGCGGACTAGGATATGTCTCTGAGAATAACATTGACAAATACACGGATAAGGTGACTGAGTTTATCCATGGCAAGGTGACAGGGAATATGGCAGAATATAAACAGTGTAGTTATTCCCTCCGTAAGGCAATCAGATAGACAAAACGTCAGTATTGAGACAAAGTGGAGTCGCAATTCAACGGCTCAGACACAAGACAATCATGGACTACAAAGGGAAAACCAGCCACACCGCGGACACAGAGGTCTTGTATCCGGGCAAGCTAAACATCTTCTTCGCCCACTTTGAGGATAACACAGTGCCACCAACGCAGCCTGCTACCAAAGACTGTGGGCTCTCCTTCTGACGTGAGTAAGACATTGAAGCGTGTCAACCCTCGCAAGGCTGCTGTCCCAGACGGCATCCCTAACCGTGTCCTCAGAGCATGTGCAGAGTGTTTACGGACATATTCAATCTCTCCCTATCCCAATATGCTGTCCACACTTGCTTCAAGATGTCCACCATTGTTCCTGTACCCAAGAAATCAAAGGTAACTTAACTAAATGACTATCGCCCCGTAGCACTCACTTCTGTAATCATGAAGTGCTTTGAGAGGCTAGTTAAGGATCACATTACCTCTACCTTATTTATTTTACCAGGCAAGTCAGTTAAGAACAAATTCTTATTTTCAATGACGTCCTTGGAACAGTGGGTTAACTGACCTGTTCAGAGGCAAAAGAACATTATCAGCTCGGGGATTTAATCTTGCAACCTTTCGGTTAGTAGCCCAATGCTCTAACCACTAGGCTACCTGCCGCCCCACCTTAACTGACACCCTAGACCCACTCCAATTTGCTTACCGCCCCAATAGATCCACAGACGATGCAATCGCCATCGCACTGCACACTGCCCTATCCCATCTGGACAAGAGGAATACCTATGTAAGAATGATGCTCATTGACTATAGCTCAGCCTTCAACACCATAGCACCCTCCAAGCTCATTATTAAGCTCAGGGCCCTGGGTCTGAACACCGCCCTGTGCGACTGGGTCCTGGACTTCCTGATGGGCCGCCACCTGGTGTGGAAGGTAGGAAACAAAACCTCCACTTCGCTGATCCTCAACACAGGGGCCCCACAAAGGTGTGTGCTCAGTCCCCTCCTGTACAAAGGAGCTGATCGTGGACTTCAGGAAACAGCAGAGGGAGCATGCTCCTATCCGCATCAACGGGACAGCAGTGGAGCAGGTGGAAAAGTTCAAGTTCCTCGGCGTACACGTCACTGACGATCTGAAATGGTCCATCCACGCAGACAGTGTGGTGAAGAAGGCGAAGCAGCAACTCTTCAACCTCAGGAGGCTGAGGAAATTTGGCTTGGCACCTAAAACCCTCACAAACATTTACAGATGCACAATTGAAAGCATCCTTTTGGGCTGTATCACCGCCTGGTACGGAAACTACACCGCCTGCAACTGCAAGGCTCTCCAGAGGGTGGTGCGGTCTGCCCAACTTATCACTGGGGGCAAACTACCTGTCCTCTAGGACACCTACAGCACCAAATGTCACAGGAAGGCCAAAAATATCATCAAGGATAACAACCACCTGAGCCATCGTGAATCGTGAATCGTGAATCGTGAATAATGATGAGTCGCACAAATATCAAACCCCCAGGACACCATTACAATAGTGAATATGTAACTTTCTCACTCATCATTATTCAAGATTCATTCAGAACAACCAAAAATGTGTGACAGTCCCAATACCTTTGGAGCTCACATTAAATAAATGTATGATACCCCTGTTTTACATTGTTTTGATGACTGACTGGAAGAACCCTTCAGTGGTATTAAGAAATCACAAAAACCAACAGCTACATTAGACACGGATTGGGACAATCAGAGTGTATTACGCAAGTTTGCGTATCCCATTAAGTGAAACATTTTCAGAAGGGGCATCAATTAAAATCCAGAAGTATGATGCAAAAAGAGATTTGAATGTCATCACTACAAAAAAAGTCATAGAAAATAAAGGGGAACAGAAATAATATAAAACCTTCAAATGATCATAAATACCCACATACAAATGCACACTACACATCCTTCCAAGTCAAGGTAAGCTTTTGGTTTTATTAATTTATTGCCACTGCCCGCGTTGTAACTGTTAAACTGCTTTCTGACAGTACACTGTACTGCATGATTGTAGCGGGTTTACTAACGCGTTAGTTCTAGTAGCTATGTTGACAATGTGTAGGCTGTGTGTAGCGGTTAGCAGTCATGATATGAAGGTTTGGTTTGGAAAGGGTTTTTAGCCTGGTCACAGACAGCTGATGTGTTGTGCACTGAAGTCCACAAGCGAAGGGAAAAGGTGAGAAGAGGAGAGAGCATAGATAGTTGCGAGAAGGAATTATATGTACACCGATCAAAATGATCAGGCTTTCTTTATATGGCTGCTATGAAAGTGAACTGTTTGTGTGTAATCAGGGGTGTATTCATTCTGCTGATTCTGTTGAAAAATGTTTCTTAAACGGAAGCAAATGGGATGAAAAGGGGATAAACATACCTGAATTTGTCCAATAGACACTAATTTGCAACTGTTGGACCAATGATTACACCCTACATAGGTCAGCTAGATGCAGGCAAGAGTGTGCAAGGCGGCAATGAATGTGTGACAATTCTCTCAACCTATGCACCTAGGTTGTAAACTTTCCTTCATAGGCTAGGTTGTAGCAACCTCATGATGGGTATAGGTACAATTTCAGTATCATGTAGTAACCTAAACCTATCGATGTTACATTGAGCTGGGTGAATGGAATATGAATAACAGTCATTTGACCACAACTGATTCATGTATAGGCTACTTATAAAGACAGATAGCATAGTCCTCAGTCTTTTTCATAAGAACCTAAGTACAATAAACACATTGCACAGGCTGATATTTAGCTAACTTATGTAGCAAGCAAGTAGCAAGTGAAGCATATGGCTTGACTACACACTATAACAGGGGTGTTAAACTCATTCCATGGAGGAGCTAGAATCGGAAAGTTTTTGTTTAAGGCCTAGACAACCGGGTGAGGGGAGTTCTTTACCAATTAGTGACCTTAATTCATCAATCAAGTACACCGTAAACCTGCAGAACCTTGGCCCTCTGTGGAATGAGTTTGACACATGTTGTCATTGGAGCTTGGTGTGCTGTCCTTCTGAGTTCTGGTGCAGAACAACACAGGGCAGTAGAGAGCCTTACTCCAGAAGTACAACCCCTGCACCCTCTCCAACAGGTTCTTCAGGAAGAGGTGGAAGGTACACCTGAGGGCCGACGAGGAGAAGTAGAAGATGATGGGGTCCAGGCTGGCGTTGATGGTACTGGACAAGAGTGCGGCCATCCGCCAATTGGGACTCTCCCAGTTAACAAAGCCCACTAAGTGTGACAGGTTGTAGGGCGCGAAGCAGACAATGAACACCAGCAGGGTGGCCAGCGACAGACCGATGGCCCGCAGACGTTTCTTGGGGTTGATGCTGGGCAGCTGAGAGAGGATTCGGATGAAGTTGATGTAGCAGAAGCAGCAGATGAAGAAAGGTACACAGAATAGAACCAGGAAGAGCTCCAGGCGGACAGGTATCAGGACCCGCAGCTGCATCTGGGTGAAATTCGAGTAACACATGTTCCCTTCCTGGGTGGCATTGGAATCGACTAAATTTTGAATGATGTAGACGATACTGACGTGCGCCATGGAGATCACCCAGAAGGCGATGCTAGCCACCGTGGTGTACAAAGACCGTCTTATGAGTTTGTACTTGATGGGAAAGGCCACCCCCAAGTAGCGTTCAACGCTGATGGCAGTCAGAAAGAAGGTGCTGTTGTAGATGGTGGCGTAGAAGACTAAGCTGGTCAATGGACACAGGAAGACGGGCATGTTCCATACATTGTCGTCCGCCGCCTCTTTCATCTTGAAGGGCAGGAAGAGCAGAAAGAGGAGGTCCGAGACGGTCAGGTTGAGGAGCAGGATGTCGATGGGCGTGGCTTTCTGCCTCACCTTCTTTCCAAAGGTGTAGAAGGCCACACCATTGGCAGGGAGTCCAATCAGGAAGGTGATGATGTAGACCGCCAGCACCAGGCTGCTGTGGCTGTGTCTATCCCCGGATTCATTCCCAGACAGCATTCTGCAAAAGAGGAAGGAAACAGACAATGAGCTGATGTTTGCGTTAGCTAATGCAGGTACTCAATTTGGGGTCAATTCAGGATATGCATAGTTAGTCAATAAGGGTGTGAAGCAATTCAAGAGAAACTGAGTCACTGTCACTAGTTTGTTTACAGAAATTCACAGGAAGGATGGATACAATGGGTGTGATGCAATTGGTTAACAAAGCCATGTGTAACAAGAGTTTCTTTGAGTCTGTGGTTGTCTTTGGCAAGTCAGCGGTCTAATGCACTGCATCTCAGTGCTTGAGGCATCACTACAGACACCCTGGTTCGAATCCAGGCTGTATCACAGCCAGCCTTGATGGGGAGTCCCATAGGGCAGCGCACAATTGGCCCAGAGTCGCCCGGGTTTGGCCGGTGTAGGCCGTCATTGTAAATAAGAATTTGTTGGCTGGCTTGCCTAGTAACTGGCCTTTAACTGGCTTGCCTAGTTAAATACAAGTTAAATAAAAAATAAATGGTTGGACTGTCTACAGAAGACAAATGGGGGTATACAGAGCAAACGTCAATGTCATTATGTTCCTCAAGCAGGTGACTTGTTAGCCAACTCTGCCCCCTTTCCAAACTAGCAAGACCTCGTCTCCGTAGGCACAGTGCATTGGAGTGAAGCCATTAATTGTGGCAAACGAGGTACCCATCACAACAATAAAGGGAGCGGTCTGTTTGTGCTTCACAGTCTTGAGTATCCCAGATGCCTCTCGGCTAATCCCAGTGTTAATACCCAGCGCACGCATGAACCCCTAAGCTTCCTTCTATTCATGGTGGAGCAAACTAACAACATAATACTCCCATCATGACACAAGTGTTCAGTGGCTGGTAAGCCATGAGGATGGTAGAAGAATTTCTACAGAGTAAGGGGTTATTTGGTTCCCAATGACACTTCCACAAAGTATCTGTTGAAATGATGGTCACATATTTTGGGGCTAGCAGTGTTATCAAGGTTGACCTCTGGCAATGTTAAAATTGTGAACAGAATATGAATTCAGAAGAAGGTAAATATATTTTCTGCTTTTCCATTCTTTCCTGCTCACTCCAGTTCAACAATTTGATGACAAGTGCATGTCAATTTGGTAATATTATGTCAATGTCGATTACATGGGGAAGAATGTAACCAAGGGAAACAATTACTTGTGAGAACTGGATCCTATTTTTCTAACCGACCTTGGGCAATACTGATTAACAGACCATCAACACGGTCATCTACTTCTCATTATCTTTCCCAACACTGATTCAACACTTACTATTTTTGTAATCAATTTGTGCTAAAACGCACCCTTGGAGGAAAGGGTATAGTTATTAAAAACTGGGTCATGTGAACTTCAATTGTTTATAGAAGCCCAAGTTCTCCAGAAGGGTATATGGTCTCTAAATTACAATAATTGACAACATACACCTAGAAGGAAAGAGGTAGCCGGCTTTTCTTGAGAAACCACCACGCACGGGACATGTGGCTGTAAATGTAATTGTTTGAGGTTCCACGAGGTTTCTCGTTCATTTGACAGCTGATTTCTTTCATAAGATAGGATAAGAAAAGTAACACGGCACTCGGTGTAGTGTACAGAGCGAGATTTGGTCGAGCGCGCTTGTGCAGTGGTCACCAACCCTGGTTTGGGGGAGAACTACTGTGTCCACAAGCTTTTTTCCTTATTTAACAAATCAGCTACTCATCAAGACCTTGATTAGTTGAATAAGGTGTGTTAGCACAGGGTTGGAACAGAGAGAGTTTCACCTGATCAGTGATGATAAACAATGCTCACCTTGACAGAACCCAACACTTTAAACACAGCCCATCATTACAGGAGTACTACTGTACAGCAATAGAGATGTTGCTCAAATGACAACATTTTACGGAGAGTGATTGGCGAGACAGAGACGCCCATTTGGATAGCAGCCATCAGACTGGAACATCACACACTCATTCCCAAAGGACAAAAAAAACTCAGTAACCGTGCCAATTTAGACAGAGTGTAGTACAAACACAGAACATACCTATACCATCTCATTACTGAAATGTATTTATTTATATTCCAGTTACATGGTATTTCATATTTACCTTAGATCTAATACATTTCAAAAGGCTTGCAGGTATTTTGTCATATAAAAGCATTGTCTGTCTACTTTGCCAACATTTACATAAAAGCTCCTGATAATAGCACAAGAAGCGTGATATCAAAAGAGTTCCACTGTACATACCTCAGTCAGCAAACACACACACACACAAACACACACACAGGCACGTCTCCTGGTCAAATGGTGAGTAAGCTTGGCTCCAAATAAACTGTGCGGTTAATGGTAAAGTCTCTATTTAACGTACTTGATGTCACATACCTCAGTTCGTGCTAAACAGGAAAGAAAATGGACCTGTTCCTTTTTTTGGGGGTGGGGGGGGGGGACTCTCCACAACAGATGATCTTTCTGTAAATACTCAAACTATCAAAAAACTCAACTGCAACTCTGTTGATATGCAACAGCTTACTCAGATTACAGTTCGGGTTTATGTTTAGGGTTAGAGTTAGGATGTGAGGCCTGGCAGATGAGGCTCAGGTTATGGATTATGTGTTAGGTGTGTAGTCACAGTAAGGTTTCAAATTGGGTTTAGTATTAGGGTTATGGATAAATAGCTGAATACCATCTATTGTTAAATACACTAATAACCTAAAAAATACAATCCTCTCGCCCAACCTTTTACATGGATCACTCAGCATGTGGAGAATGTTAATTACATTTGGGAAATATCAAACTCTCTGATTTACTGTCCCCTCTAGTTCATGTCAACATAGCCTATCTGATTGTTTTCACACAATAACTCACACAAACCATGTGAAATCACAACTCGCCATTGAGTTTATTACGCTGTCGTTTTTGCTAAGTTTTTACAGACTTTTTTGACTCTTCAGCATAAAAATTCAAACATCCTTTTACAAAAAAATGGCTAAAACGATGTGCTATTTGAGTACGATGTTGAGTACAATGCCAACTGAACATGTGAGGTAGTTGAGTCTAATTTGGGGGAAATTCTGCAGTGTGGAATAAAAGGACATTTCTGCTTGGTGCTCGAGCAAGGAGTTCATGTGTAGACTCAAACTGTATGATGGAATTAATGACTGAATAGTGAGTGGATACGGTCAATTACAATGCATCATCCCTAGTAACTAGACCGTTACTATAAACCAAAAACAAACTGTTCATGAGAAACTTTAGTTGCAGTTACAACTGGCAAGACGTTAGTTCCCATTTATAGAGCAAAGCAACCATACAATTGTCTATATGTGCCTTGAATGGTTATACTTGCGTCAGATTTGAGGTACGATGGACAAAGAAGTGGGTCAAAGTTCATTCAAAAGGAAACTGTTTCAACACTTCATTTCTTGGTACATCTACTGCAACATGCTTGTTCACCATTTTCCACGGAACCAAGCCAACCATGTCAACAACAACAAAAAATGATAAGGCCAATTCATTTCCTTGATGGCCCCATTATTAGCCAAATAACGTCCCAAAAAATCAAAAACAATTAGATGGGCCCGCTGGGCTAAAGATGGACGAGCCCATATGGCATTTGCCAGAGCAATATGGCCAAACCAGTCGATCTCTGCTATTGAGTATCACTAACTCTGTTGATCTGCTGCTTAGAATAACTTCATAAATAAATTCATAAATATTCAATAAATACATTTCCTTCTTAGTAAGGAACCTCTGATGAACATGTGCTGTGTGTCCGGTCTGTCTTTCACATACAACACACACATGCACAAACACACGAACAGGCACACGCATACACTGTTGAAAAGCAAGTCTCATATTACACAGATTAACATAGAGCCAAGATAAGAGGGATTCATACTCCATCGGCAGTGAGGAACTATTTGTTTACATCCCAACTATACTAAGTATAAGTCCCAAATAGCACCCTATTCCCTGCAGTACATACACAGTGCCGTGAAAAAAGGCAAGTCCTCCAGGTCCCGAGGCAGCAAAGCATCCCCAAACCATCACACTACCACCGCCATGCTTGACCGTTGGTATGAGGGACCCATGTCATCCAAAAAAAGCTTTTGACTCATCTGTCCATAGAACATTCTTCCAATAGTCTTGATGATCGCCCAGCTGCTTCCAGGTGCATCTTGGCAAACTTAAGTAAACCTTTTGGATGAGAAGGGTTCCCATTATGTCTAGCAAAAAAACACTGCATTCCACAGTAAGAACCTCATGCCAACGGTCAAGCATTGTTGTGGTAGTGTGATGGTTTGGGGATGCTTTGCTGCCTCGGGACCTGGACGACTTGCCTTCATATATAGAAGGAGCCCCTTATCTAACATTAGGTTTTGGTTGAAGATCTAATAACATTCAGTATCAAAATATGTGAAAATTGAGAAAATCAAAATACTTTTTCACAGCTCTGTAGTTAGTGCACTACTTTTGACAAGAGGGTTATGGCCCCTGGTTAAAAGTAGTGCACTACATAGGGAAAATTGTGCCATTTGGAATACAGGCTATGTTTATGTGTGTGCCACCGATCGAGGCTCCAATCTAACACTAATTGTATAGATTGTATAGTGAAAAGCCAGGTTTAATACATGTGTCATACTTTTGACATAATGACACAGCATTTCACAGCAGTGACAGAGGTCCTCTATCTAGCAGGGCATTTAGAGCACCCTGGTGGTACTGATAAAGGTAAGATTGGGGGGGTTGGGGTATCAGGGGAACGCTGGGCCCCCATGGTAATGATGGTAGACACACACCGTGTCAGATGAAAAGCTGCCATCTCGGAGGGTGTTTAATCAGGGACTGTCATGACGAGCGCCTCCCTGACATTTGTGCTTACAGTGCGTGTGTGTGTCGGGCGAGCTGATAGATGAAGCCATGTGATAATTAGAATGGTTTGTTCTTAGTCTCTCCCCATAATTACCCGGAAACCTCAGCGTGGTTCGTGTGCGGCCCGAGCAAGTCAAGAGCTGTTTATCAAACCGGTACGGTCTGACTGGCTGGCGTCTCGTGCTCGGCAATGCACCGCGGTCAACTGTCAACAGTGGCTGATTCACGCATCGAATGCCACGTGGTGTTCTCTCGCCAGACCTGGGTATACAATGTGACTCTTGTGTCTGTCTCTGTGACCCTCCTGCGATATGAAAAGATTGCAGCTGTGATGACTCTGTCACCCTCAAGAGACCTCAGGTTAATGTGTTATCCTCAGCAGCAACAATTCTAAGATATATTCTAAGATATTTAAGTATGAGTCTGAATATATGTTATGTCTCAATTCTTGACATTGTCATTTTCACAATTGTCATTCTGCTGTTTCGAGGCCCTTGACAAATGAAGGCGCATTTACCGTCAACTCTAAGACAAGATGGTTGAACAATGGTTGAATTCCTTTTCATGCCTCTCAAGGACTTACTGTGGTAGAGCCATAGGAACACATGTTTTATTTATACGGGTAAAGCACTTCTGAGCCAACAGGATGTTACAGTAGCAGGACAATGGATGGGGGAGGTCACACATTAGCTCAGCTGCTTATCGTTTAAGATGTGTTTTTTCTTATGGCCTCATAACAGCTGATAGGCCTGTGCCCAACCCCTCCCTGGTAATAAATAAATGCACAACGGTAATACATAAATAGAACACATGTAAATCTATTTCTTTAAAAGGGCAATCTGCAGTTGCTTCATCCATTTTTGGATGTATAAGTTAATGATACTGTAAGTTGATGGTTGAAGAATATAAATACCTTGTGAGCTTAGTTCAACTCTCGTACCATCAGAGCCGACAAATATACGTTTGTTTAACTCCAACGTTTGCAAACAAAGTCAATGTAAACAAACACTGCATATAGCATCAAAACTTGGTTATAACGATCATTTTACGTCGTGGATGATCAGTCTTGCATCCATTGCTCTGTCTCTGACCATGAGAGTGGTTACATTTCTCCAGCCCCGTCCCTCAGCTTTTTGCCGGAACAGGGGTGGGGAGGACGCTTTATAATTGTTTCGATTGCTGATGGCCACTTTAAGATAAGACCTGATGACCAGAAGAAAGAAAACTCAACCAGAACTCTATTTCTATGCTGGTGGTACAGTATGGTCACAAATGGTTCGCAATTTTTTTTATTTGATAAATAAATGTTTGTTTTTTTACAAATAAACAAAAACACAGCAGGAAAGCAACGATTGAAAACACAAGCCTATTTTTTGTTTGTTGATCTGATTTATATTTGATTTGTTGACCATTCATGTTCGTATTTCAGTGGATGCTCTTCTGCTACAGTATGTCTGGCCTTATAAAAATAACCCTCTGTGCATCAACACAAGAACAAGTGGCAGTTGTAGGATGTTGACGTTTTCTGTAGCGAGCAAATAGGCCTTGCATGCATTCTCTGGGGTTTCTGTTTTCTCTGTTGTGGTTTAAATCAATATCTGACTGTGATCATTTTTAGACGAGCTAAACATGACTGTGGGTTTCCTTGTTGCTATTCACCAGTTTTATCTGTGTTCAGTATATTTATTGAATTGCAGCCAGTTTTCTTTGCCGATGGCTCACGTCTATTGTTTTAATTTTGTGGTATTGAACAAGCAGTGTCGTAAAATCCTATCTAATGGAAAAGACCTTAGAGGCAAAGGAAATGGTTCTAATCGATGAGGCCCCTGAAGTCTCTCTTGCATGTTTGGCTCCCCCTAGTGGAGTCACAATACATAAAAACTCCTGTCTGATTTTGCTGCTCAAAATGTTTATTGCAGACAGACTGATGTGATAGTCAACTCCAGACATTGTTGAAATTATGGTTGTGTTCCAAATGGCACCCTATTGCCTTTATAGTACACTCATTTTGACCAGGACCCATAGGGCTCTGGTCAAGTTTCTCTCACAAAATAGGGAATATGATGCCATTTGGAATACAACCTATGTTGCTACTGGGCTTCAGCCAATACATTTGCATGCAGATGCACATCCTGTGCAGACAAACACGCCTATGTTCCAGCCAGTCCTTGCAAAGAGAGACATGCGTTAAAAATGGAATTGAAATAGAAAATAACAGATAGGTGTTCAAAATGAGAAGGATTTAAGTCTTACTTCGGGCCTCATCCTCATGGAGCATTGGACTAGTAACCGAAAGGTTGCAAGTTCAAATCCCCGAGCTGACAAGGTACAAATCCGTCATTCTGCCCCTGAACAGGCAGTTAACCCACTGTTCCTAGGCCGTCATTGAAAATAAGAATTTGTTCTTAACTGACTTGCCTAGTTAAATAAAGGTGAAAACATTTTTTTTTTTAAATGGACCCATATCTTCTGGTGGTGTCAGTGGTGTTTTTCTTAGCACCGATGGAAACGAAGAGGAGACTTACAACCATGTAGGTTATATCTGTGCAGTGAGTGAATACCTCTAAAACGGATGCTTTCTTTCTTCCCTGTGGTAATCACTGATCAGTACAAGAGTGGATACGTGAAAACATGCTTCAATTAATGTGTCAGATCAGTGATTTCCTCATGGAGAGAAATACGAATACATTTGAAGGGTATTTTAATAGGTCCATTGACTGTCCTGTGTGTGAGACACCCTCTAGGGTTTATACTACCTGTGGCGTTGGAAGCCATGGTAGATCCCCAGAAAAACCACCACCAAAACCACAGCAAGGGTTACACACACGATGAGCAGCACTGGCTCGTCTGGGTCAGGAGGGCTGGGTGGAGCCACTGTGTGATAAAGACGAGACATACACACCAGTAAGTAATTTAATCACAACAAAAATGCTGATTTTACACATCCATTCCTGTTGCCTTGTTTCGTACGCTAATTTATTGCCCTAATGTGAAGCATAAACAATTAAAATTTGCTGCAGCAAACACAGTAAATCATGGAAGGAGAGGAAAACAACCACGTTCAATGTACATGCAAATTGCGTTCTGGAAAGAAGCAGTATCAGCATGTACAGTCGGCAATGGAGTCTTCCTACGTGACATATTCCTATCATTTTGGAATAACAGACAGTCATTTAGCTTTGGAGGATAACTATAATATGATTTCTACCATTCCTCAACAGTACAAAGTCCTTCTACCTTAGCAGTTGTGGAGCAGGGCTGTATTTGATGTACTCACAAGTGGGAGCTGTGCTGAGGGACTGATCGAGCAGCAAGCCAGGAGCTCCTAATTCCTCCATAACAAGCTGAGGAAACAGACATACATTTCACTAATGTGGAAAATCAACAACTCCCTAAGGGAGTCTGCATACTCGGCAAAAGAATAACAGTATTTTATTAAATTCAACGTGTCTTACTCACCGAGTGTCAGCACATACAAAACAGGGTTCAAAAGGTCAACTCGTTTCTCTAAAGGACTTTCTCCTGTTCTTAGTCCCGAATGCAGAGATCAACATATCTTCCTCATTGTTATTGCTCTAAGATACGGCTTCAGATTCAGTGGGCTTATTCCCTCTTTCAACCATGACTCATCCAATAGATTCTGCCATGGAATCATGTGCCCAAATTTACAGTAGGAATACAGTAATAGGTTTCACAGTAAGGAAAATCTCTGCTGTGGAGCAAAATTACAGTATTCGTCTGGCAACTCTGGTGCTGGTAATTTTACAGCGCAGATTCTTCAACTTAAAAACTGTTTAGTAAATACAATATTCTGGGAATATTTGTAACAGCTGAAGATGATCAGAATGCCTGGCGGCCAAGATGATCTCAAAATCAATTAAGATTATACCAGTAGGCAGTTAAGATTTATACCAGTAGGTAACATTATATCAAAATGAATGTCATATAATACACTGACATACAGTATTTTCCTGTAAATAAACTCCTCCCAATGATCGACATTCACAAGACACCACGTGGGGCAATCAAAACCCTTTATTATCATCAATAAAACATACTGGTCATGAAAAGCATGTTCAATGGAGACCCCTAATCTTTAAAAACCTCAAGTCAAGTAAAGGAACTGGATGGGGAAGAGAGGGGGCTTCCAATCTAGAAACAACCCCAAGCCCAGGGTTCCCCAACTGGTCCCCAAACTGGTGGCCCTCTATTCTGTATTCTCATGGAACATTTATTTTAATATAAAACAGCCTCCCTGAGTCACAAAGACACATATCGCAATGGCAGTGCCAACATATTTACCACGTACCAGAAAAACAAAAACATGAAATGCACATTTTGTTCTAAAGAAAACTAAGATTCCTTCCAAAAGAGATCACTTGTAATGTGCCAATCCCCCACACAAAAGAACATTGTAGTCCCAGAGCAAATTGTTTTGCTTTGCTGAGTCGGGGAAAATGTTGCAGCTCAGCAGCTTCTTTGTGCTGACCTCCTCCACGCATGGCCGCTATTATTTTCCGAGTCATTTAAGTCGCATAAAAGCGCTTAATTAATAAGCGGCCCATCCATTTGTGGGGTCTCCTTCATAGTTAGTTGCGCATTGCTTCCGAAGCCCAGGCGCCGAAGCGAATCCCCTTAATTGAGTGGTGTCAAGAGAAGCATCTGTAAACAGAAAGTCACCACATAAATACTTCCATGGAAATATTAAATAAAGCAAGTCGCAGAGGGGTTTTTATTTCCTTCAGAATTTTCACACAGTAGTTCCCAGGGGCCAAGTCCATTCAATCAATTGGAATCCATCCAGCAAGGGTTCTCTTTTCCTGTCCTTGTTACTGTTTATTCTAGTCACAAGGAGCAACACACACACAGACATGAATGGAAACAAGTCCTCTTTGTTGTGGCAGTGCCTCATTCTCTCTCTGAACACGCTGAATGGGAGAGGCCACATACACACGGCCTGGAGATTCTCGCCATCAATAAGGCCTTTTTCTCATTCCTACTATTTGGTTGTATGGAGCTTCAGAAAGGACACATCAGTGTGTGTTTTCCAGTGACTCATTGTCGGTACTGTTGAAAATCAACAGATAGCATACACTTGACAGGCAGGGGGAGTCGACTGCGGGAAGTGTGTGTGATAGAGTGTGAGTGGGTGGGGGTGTGTGTGTGTGCACGTGCACACGTGTGTTTTTTCTTGGTCTCCATTGCTTTACAGTAGGGCTCCCATAGTCATCCATGCTTGTGTTTCTCCTCTTGTCAGTTGCTGGTGTGTGTGTGTCCGTTGGCATCACTCAGTGTCTCGGCCTCCCTTGGTGGGTCTGCTGTCGGAGAGAAAGAACAAGACCTTAATTATATACAAGTCGTGTTCAACATAGCCACTGACACACTGGTACGGTAGAGACAGACAAACATCCAGCTAAACTACCCTGGCTGTATCCCTGCCAAATACTCTTGTCATTACTCCAGCAGAAAGATACCAGTCGCTCAACAGGAAGTGCAGGCCCCGCTATAAAAGCTGCTTGGCATGCTTCCCTGTGGCTCGGGTTGCAAAGGGAGGGTATATAACTGGAAGCTTTTGAAGTTTCAACGATGTTATGTCATTTATCACAAGACATCTAGAGGCTCTTTTGGGTACTTCACATTTTCACAGGTGTCTAATTATCTCTGGCCCTCTGCGTGGCCTCATCACATGTCAAATATTTAAAATAATCAAATAAGATTTTTTTAAACATTTTTTTAATCTAAATAAATTACCAAGCTGTAAAACGTTATCCTAAATATAAACCATCAACTTAGTGACTTAGTGAATACCACTGTTATGAAATATCCTTTATATATTTATTTGACCGTGTCAATATGTTCTTGTTGTTAATGTGTTGGCGCCAAACTGGTGAAAAGAAAGTCAATAGTTGGAAGAGTTCATTTTACATAATGCCATAGTTGATTAGGTGCTTTTCTCATGAATTAGGCCATTTTCTCTTGTACCATGTGGTCTGTTCACTAGAAACTCATGGGCAATATGGACACAGATATAAAAAAAAATATATACTATATATGAACACATCTTTTTAAAGTTATTCATGGATAAATAACCAAAGTTACCATAGAAGGCCTGTTAATTACCAACATCACAGATTACAGTAACTTGAGTAAATTACCAGTAGTTTTGCAACTCTACCCGCGACACACATATTCTAGACATATTATAGGGGCGGCAGGTAGCCTAGTAGTTGGGCCAGTAACCGTAAAGGTTGCTGGATCGAATCCCCGAGCTGACACGGTCAAAATGTGTCATTCTGACCCTGAACTAAACTACCACTGTTCCCCGGTAGGCCGTCACTGTAAATAACAAGTTGATCTTAACTGACTTATATAGTTAAATAAATAAAGTTAATAGGGCTCCATTTGGGACGCGGACTAACTGAGAATGAGAGGTGGGGAAACCTAAGAAACTAAGTACACAGAGAATGACATAATGAGACAGACATAATGATCACACATCTGAGACAGAGAGCCGTGTGGTGATTAATGAAACATGAAATGGCTTAATCAACATATATCAAACATATGGGAACGGTTGGCTCTGATATCAAACACTACTTTGGTGCTTACCTGGCGTGGGTGGGCAAGGTTCCTGTGGGCATGTTGAGTACCTTGGCCGTGCCTGTGTGTGTTATCAGCGTGCACGTGGTGGCCATTTCCTGAGTGCAGGTTGGCCGGCATGGTAGCGTCGGGATGTCTGTGGGGCGGGTGGGCTTTGGGGTGTGTCTGTGTGGTGTGTATGTTGACTGGGGGCCTGAGAGGGCCATCGGGGCCCCGGTTTGGAGACTGGTGCTGGGTGCGTTCTCTGGGAATAGTCTGAAACTGAGCCAGAGGGATCACGGGAGGGGGCGTGGGGGGCCGCTGGCGCCCAGGGTTAGGGCCTCGAGCTTGGGTGTTGAGCAGGGCGGCCTGTGTCTGTTGGTTACGGTTGTGAAAAGGGTTAGGGGTCGTCAGTGTGTGCATCTCCAGGGCCGTCTGAGTGAGGCTACTGGGGTTCTGTGTAACAGGCTGTGATATTGCACCCCAACCTTGTGTTGCTGTCTGTCTCTGGTCTTGTGTGGGCTGCGGTATCATATGTGTGTTTCCCCTACCATACTGAATCCCGATTTGTGTCTGTGGGATGTGATTTGGATTTGTTAGAGCTTGAGTGTTGATTGTGGTGCCTCGGGGCATGTTGGTTATTAGTCCCTGTGGAGCGCCTGGTCCCTGTTTTTGCGGCTGGGGGTTGTGGTGGCTATGTGAGGCATTTTGTTGCCTGGGGCCAGTCTGGCTTTGAGAAGCGGTCTGAGCTGTGATCTGGGACTGAGCTCTGACATCCTGCCGGGCTCTCTGCCTTGGTGTATCGCGTACATGGGAACTGATATGCGACTGTGTGTGGCTTGGAGCCCCAGGCTGATTGTTCGTCCCATGAGTGTGGGGGAGGTTCTGGGCCTGTCTGCCCGCCGTCGGTGCAGCCTTCCTGGGTGTAGATTGGCTCTGTGGGGGGTTCAGAGTCTGTGCTCCTGGCCCACTCCTTCGGGCGTGTGGTTGAAATCGTCTAGCCTGGGACGGAGACTCTGTGCTATCAGAGGTGTAGCTGCTGTCGGGGGAAGCATGTACCCTTCTGGGGGAGTTGTTGGGGTACGCCGGGGTGCCCCTCAGATGGTCCCAAGGCATTTGTTGGTGGTGTGAGCTGGCACTTGGTGTGGCATGACTGGCATCCCGTGGCACAGAACTGGCCGCTGCTGGGTCGGAGTGTCTAGGCTGGGTATCAGTAGCCTGGTCCCTCTGGCAGGCCTGTGTGTTGGCGTTTCGCTGGAGAGTGTGACTTCGACCACCGTGTGTGTAACCAGTAGGAACAGGACCAGTAGAGACTTGAGGACCCGTGTCTAAGTTACTGTGGTCAACCTGTGAAGGACCACCAGGATATGACAAGCCAAGTTGCATCCTGGGATTGGAGTATGACTGTCCAGTCTGTGTGACCGTTTGTGGGTTGTTATTTTGAACTTGAGGAGCACTAACACTGTTGGCTACATTGATGGCACTCCACTGCATTGTACTGTCCTGTGGGCTTGTAAATTGTTGCTGTGACTGTTGGTTGGGATGTTGACCATTAGTTGGATAGGAATTGAGATTGACGTGAACCGTGGGTAGCTGTGCGTTGCTATTTTGCTGGTTGTGTGGCAGTGTGTTAAGGTTAACACCGACCTGAGTAGAACCCGCTTGTATGAGAATGTTTGGATTGTTCGGGTGGTTTTGAGTCATCTGTGGGAGGGTGTCGAGTGTGATGGCATTCTGAGGTGCAGCAGTGCGTGTGAAAGTGTTGTGGTCCTGCGTGGTGGCATTTTGTGGAAATGAATTGGCATTCTGAAGTTGGGCATTGTGTGGGAACCCATTGCTGTTGGCATGGCCATTGTGTTGAAGTGTGTTAGTGTCGCGTGGCGGTGTGTGTGTGCTTTCGCGGCCATCGGGTGGGACAGAGTGCTGGCCACCTAAAGTCCGGGTACCAGGTGGAGGGGGCTCTGGAGGCTGAAAAGGAGAGAGAAAGAGAAGAGCAAGAAAGAAATGGGTTAATTGATGAAATAAAGTGCTTTCAGAATGATAATATTTTGGGGAAAAGATGAGTGTCTTACTGTAAGCATGAGGTCTGGGTGTCCCTTTTGTCCTGTGGCCTCCGGTCTTCGGTCAACTGCGATAAGCAACATTGTCACATACAGTATTCAAACATCGTATACACAGGTCAACGTGAATGTTTAGACAGACAGACAGACAGACAGACTCTCACTCACCTTTCCTCCAGCGCACCAGGAGTACGATGGCCATGATGATTAAGATCAGAGCGACCACACAGCCAATCACTATGCCAGCCACTGCCCCTGCACTGAGGCATGTGCCTGAGACAGAGGGAAACAGGGAAGGAAGGTGGGGGGGGGAGAGAGACAGGGACAGAAAGAGTGGGAGGGAGGTGGAGACAGAAATTAATAATGATAATGTGTCACGGACACAGAGCCCAGACAGACAAATAGACGAGGTTTCAGAAAGAGAATGATGAAGTGATGTCAGGGGAAGAGAGGTGAGAGAGAACGAGTGGTGGAAATAAAGGGAAGAACAGTGCAGACAGCTGAAAGTCATAGAAAAAGAGTTTGATTCCCATTGCGAGAGCATTTGGATGAATCAATCTTTCGCTGATGAGCTAGGCTGTGCCAAAATATTCCCCTCTCTTCACTCAAAGATGGATGCCGCTGCGCCGTCCAAAACGAAACAGTCACCAGAATGAGTCACGGCAGTGGTCAAGGCCAGTGTTCGTCCCGCATAACTCACCCACGATGGCCAGGCCCGTCCCCTGCTCCGACGTGGCGCCCGTGATGGCGTTGCTAGCCACGCACTTGTATTGGCCGCTCTGGTTGGTGGAGAAGGTCTGGAGGCTGAACACGCCACTGTCTGGTTGTCCAGACGCCACGGGTTCATTGTTGTATTGCCAGGAGAAAGTGGCAGGGGGCAGGGAGTCGGACACGCAGGTGAGACGGATCGTCTGGCCTAGCACTGCATCCGCTCCTCCCACACAGTCTACCGGAGAATCATTGCTCAGCACGGGGGTGTCGGGACCATCTGGAGGTGGAGGGGAGGAGGGGGAGGAGGAACATCAACAGACAGACTCAAAGACAAAGCATGTGGCTCACAGACTATCACAGTAAAGTTTCACCTCAAAATGAATGGGGACAATATTACAGAGGTTGGGTATGACTAGTAGCTTCGCGAGTTGCATGATACCGGAAGCTCATGTGGCTCGCGAGGCTTTATGAGTAGTGCTATTATTGCTGATGAGAATTAGCCCTGTAGCCTATTTAGTAATGCACTTATGTGGCTAACTGGTAGTGACATTACTTGGTGTAATGTAGTTGAACAACTAGCTCATATTATTAGCATTTTTTGACTGCTGGGTCAGGTACATTAGGCACCAAACAGAAGAAAACAGACTAAAACAAGGAAAGACTACTCTGACTTCTCAAAAGTGCCCTAATTAACAGAACCCCGGACACTAGATAGTTACTCACAGTCAGAGCCGGACCACTGCATCTGGGGCCACAGTTTTCCCTGCAATTCTACACTTTTTGCCATGGGGCAGAGAGAAAATTGTGCAGTCTTATAGCTAACCTCATGCTACTCTGTGACCACAGAGAGTCGGGACACCCGTTTAACGTCCCATCCGAAAGACGGCACCCTACACAGGGCAATGTCCCCAATCACTGCCCCGGGGCATTGAGCTATTATTATACTGAACAAAAATGTAAACGCAACATGTAAAATGTTGGTCCCATGTTTCATTAGCTGAAATAAATAAAAGTACATTTCCCATTTGCACAAAAAAACATATTTCTCTAAAATGTTGAGCACAAATTGGTTACATCCCTGTTAGTGAACATGTCTCCTTTGCCAAATAATCCATTCACCCAACAGGTGTGGAATATCAAGAAGCTGATCGTTACACAGGTACACTTTCTGCTGGAGACAATAAAAGGCCACTGTAAAATATGCAGTTTTGTCACACAACACAAT
Organism: Oncorhynchus tshawytscha; assembly: GCF_018296145.1. Lineage (NCBI taxonomy): Eukaryota > Metazoa > Chordata > Actinopteri > Salmoniformes > Salmonidae > Oncorhynchus > Oncorhynchus tshawytscha. The sequence continues at coordinate 22,449,966 of NC_056431.1, forward strand.
TCCATAGATGTCTCAAGTTTTGAGGGAGCATGCAATTGGCATGCAGAATGCAGGAATGTCCACCAGAGCTGTTGCCAGAGAATTTGAGGTTCATTTCTCTACCATAAGCCGCTTACAACGTCATTTTAGGGAATTTGGCAGTACGTTCAACTGGCCTCACAACCGCAGACCACGTGTAACCACGGCAGCCCAGGACCTCCACATCTGGCTACTTCACCTGAGGGATCGTCTGACACCAGCCACCCAGACAGCTGATGAAACTGAGGAGTATTTCTGTCTGTAATAATGACCTTTTGTGGGGAGAAATGTATTCTGATTGGCTGGGCCTGACTCTCCAGTGGGTGGGCCTATGCCCTCTCAGGCCCACACATGGCTGCACCCGTGCCCAGTCATGTGAAAACCATAGATTAGGGCCTAATGAATTAATTTCAATTGACTGATTTCCTTAAATGAACTGTAACTCAGTAAAATTGTTGAATTTGTTGCAGGTTGCTTTAAAATTTTTGTTCAGTATATTTATTTTTACCAGAGGAAAGAGTGCCTCCTACTGGCACTCCAACACCACTTCCAGCCACATCTGATCTCCAATCCAGGGACTGACCAGGACCGACCCTTCTTAGCTTCAGAGGCAATCCAGCAGTGGGGGGAGGTTTAGAGAAAATTGTGCAGTTATATAGCTAATCTCATGCTATTCTACACACTTTGCCGTTATGAGGCTGAGAGAAAATTTTGCAGTTTTAAAGCTAATTTACGGTTAATTTACAATCCTACACATTTTTCCATGACTTATCAAGTGTTCATATGCCATCTAATCACCCCTGGATTACCCCTGCATGCCAAGTCTGGAATCCAACCCTGTTCACTGGCCCTGCTCACTGTGTGGCTTATGTTATTAGCATTAGCAGCTGGGCCTGCAATGACTCACAGTAAACTGTGAGGGTCTTTGAGGCGGTCTGAGCACTGACAAGGTTAGCGACGGTGCAGGAGTAGACCCCGGCATCTTCCCTCCTGGCTGGGTTGATCACCAGGTCGCCCCCTTTGATAGTGACCCTGGAGTTCGAGGTGAGAACAGAGCCCCCTTTACCCCACATCACACTGGTCTCTGTCCCCTTGGTCCAGGTACAGCGCACAGACACATTGCCCCCCTCCAGAGCCACTGACGGCACAAACATAGTCACGCCATCCACTGCATCTAGGGTGGGGAGAGAAGATAAGCAAGGGAGATTATAGACTGGTCCCAAATCGGTTAGTGTTGTCTTGATAACTCCTATGGTCATTGACTACTCTTATGGTCATGCCAACTCCTATGGTAATTGTTACCTCCTATAGTCATTATCATGCCACAAACTATTCTTGGACCAGGCTAGTGAATACTGGAGTAGTAGACTGATTGGGAGATACACACAGGGAGAGCTTTTGAATGAGCCATTATTGGGCTTTCACAGTGTGACCACAGACAGAGTGGGATTCAATTCAAGCTTCAAAATATGCTGAAAAATAGAGGGACACTTAGTGTTTTCTGCCTAAACTAATTTTGTTTAATGAAAATAATGGAGGGCTGGGAGAAGAAGCAACATCCAGACATGGGAGCAGATGGTAAATAAAGGGGCAGATGGCAAAAGTGGCTTTCAAGATACCAATAAGTGTTAGGCCTGGACTGAGAATATACAGATAGAAGTGCTATCTGTGGCTAAAAATAACAGTAATAACAAACACTAACAGGTCTGGGCAAACAAGTGGCTATAATCACATTACACTTCATGCTCGATTTTCCACCACTGCTATTCACTTCTGTAATTCTCCTTCCCATCCTCCTCCTTTCACTCCCCCACTACATCCCTCCTTCCTTCCCATCCTCCTCCTTTCTCTCCCCCACTACATCCCTCCTTCCTTCCCATCCTCCTCCTTTCACTCCCCCACTACATCCCTCCTTCCTTCCCATCCTCCTCCTTTCTCTCCCCCACTACATCCCTCCTTCCTTCCCATCCTCCTCCTTTCTCTCCCCCACTACATCCCTCCTTCCTTCCCATCCTCCTCCTTTCTCTCCCCACTACATCCCTCCTTCCTTCCCATCCTCCTCCTTTCTCTCCCCCACTACATCCCTCCTTCCTTCCCATCCTCCTCCTTTCTCCCCCACTACATCCCTCCCTCCCTCCCTCCTTTCTCTCCCCCACTACATCCCTCCTTCCTTCCCTCCTTTCTCTCCCCCCACTACATCCCTCCTTCCTTCCCTCCCTCCTCCTTTCTCTCCCCCACTACATCCCTCCTTCCTTTCCTCCCTCCTTCCCATCCTCCTCCTTTCACTCCCCCACTACATCCCTCCTTCCTTCCCTCCCTCCCTCCTTTCTCTCCCCCACTACATCCCTCCTTCCTTCCCTTCCTCCCTCCTTTCTCTCCCCCACTACATCCCTCCTTCCTTCCCATCCTCCTCCTTTCACTCCCCCACTACATCCCTCCTTCCTTCCCTCCCTCCTCCTTTCTCTCCCCCACTACATCCCTCCTTCCTTTCCTCCCTCCTTCCCATCCTCCTCCTTTCACTCCCCCACTACATCCCTCCTTCCTTCCCTCCCTCCCTCCTTTCTCTCCCCCACTACATCCCTCCTTCCTTCCCTTCCTCCCTCCTTTTCTCCCCCACTACATCCCTCCTTCCTTCCCATCCTCCTCCTTTCACTCCCCCACTACATCCCTCCTTCCTTCCCTCCCTCCCTCCTTTCTCTCCCCCACTACATCCCTCCTTCCCTCCCATCCTCCTCCTTTCTCTCCCCCACTACATCCCTCCTTCCTTCCCTTCCTCCCTCCTTTCTCTACCCCACTACATCCCTCCTTCCTTCCCTTCCTCCCTCCTTTCTCTCCCCCACTACATCCCTCCTTCCTTCCCTCCCTCCCTCCCTCCTTTCTCTCCCCCACTACATCCCTCCTTCCTTCCCTTCCTCCCTCCTTTCTCTCCCCCACTACATCCCTCCTTCCTTCCCTTCCTCCCTCCTTTCTCTCCCCCACTACATCCCTCCTTCCTTCCCTCCCTCCCCTCCCTCCTTTCTCTCCCCCACTACATCCCTCCTTCCTTCCCTCCCTCCCTCCTTTCTCTCCCCCACTACATCCCTCCTTCCTTCCCTTCCTCCCTCCTTTCTCTCCCCCACTACATCCCTCCTTCCTTCCCTTCCTCCCTCCTTTCTCTCCCCCACTACATCCCTCCTTCCTTCCCTCCCTCCCTCCTTTCTCTCCCCCACTACATCCCTCCTTCCTTTCCTCCCTCCTTCCCATCCTCCTCCTTTCTCTCCCCCACTACATCCCTCCTTCCTTTCCTCCTTCCTTCCCTCCCTCCCTCCTTTCTCTCCCCCACTACATCCCTCCTTCCTTTCCTCCTTCCTTCCCTCCCTCCCTCCTTTCTCTCCCCCACTACATCCCTCCCTCCTTTCCTTCCTCCTTACCGAATACCCTGAGCTGTATAGACCTTGAGTTTTGGGCCAGGCCCGTGGTGGGCGAAGGGTCCACCTGCACTGTGTAGTTCCCCGCATCTCCCAGCTGGGCACTGCTGATACGGAGCTGGGTGGCTGTGATGGTGACCCTGCCCTGGTACTGGGTCACAGTGTTGAGCACCGCACTGCCCCCCACCCACAGCCCCAGGGGGGTCACCCCACCTGGGTACCCCCATGTGATGGAAAACACCTGGGACACTATGACCACCGTGAAGACCGCATCGGTGCCAGTCTGCACCAGGACTGGATCTGACTTAAACTGGATTGAGACCAGGTTCTGGGAGAGAGTGACAGATATGACTGGAATGTAGGAAAGGGGGGAGAAGAAAGGAATACAATGACTATCACTTATTTACCTGCTTAATTTCTTACAGTGATTATAACAAGTTATAACACAAGTATGAGAGTGTTTGAGGGGTATAGTTGGGGGAATTATCAAAACACTTTGTAAGCATATAAAAGGCCCCAAAGGTCTTCAGCAGATGAATTATACTAAATCAAATCAATATGCTCAGTCATGGTGGATTGACTTTACAAGGTGTGCATGAGAAGGACAAAAATTGAGATGAATTGCACCGAGGTTCCCTCATTGATCATTTGCAGTAAAACAACAGCAGACTTTTAAAGTAGCGGTGGATACTGGATAGAGAAAGTATGACTCAGAGGCTGTGTCCCAAATGGCACCCTGTTCCCTTTATAGTGCCCTACACAGGGTTCCGATCAAGGCCCACAGGGCTATGGTCAAAAGTAGTGCACTGTGTGGTGGAATAGGTAGGGTGCCATTTGGGAAACAGTCATGGAAGAGCTGATAAGCCTTTGGACATTGTGTGGTAAAATATCACACACCCTGATAAAGGTTGTTAAGCCAAAACTTTGGTTGAATAAATTCACAAGGAGAGATGAGTGTGTGACTTTATTTTTTATTTATGCGATAGAACACAAAGACTAAGAATGCAGCCGAGCTGGGGAGGAGTCATTGTTTCTGTCACCTTGGAATTTCACAAAAATGTAGAGCTACTAGTCCAACCTCTCCCACATTTTAAAAACACACACATCAGCATTCTTTCCACGGGCACACCCTTTTGGTCAGCTTTAGGTTAGGGTACTCAATTAAGTCAACATTGAAGCTCCTGTCAGAAAATTGAGGGAGGAGAGATGCCTTACCTGCCAATGACAGAACTACAGGAAGCAGGTGTAAGTTCATCACATAGTCAGGAAAGCCTATGGAAGATTTGTTTAAGACTAATTAAAACGCAGAAAGAAAGAAACCCAGGCTGTGTTCTTTTGAAAACACAAATAGGACATGCTAGTAGCTTAGCGTGCTAGCATTCTAAACCTGACAGAGTACATAAGATTAATCTATTGTGAATAAACTCACTTTCACTTAATTCAAAACATGTCTTGAAAGATTTTCAATGTCAATACTTACGACAGACTTTTCTCTTTTCTCTCATGTTTCATTTGTAAAAGCCATAAGCAGACTTTTGGCAAAACCAGTTTGTTTAAGTGTGAAAGGTTTCACTTACGGTTTTCTCCACGCTCACCTGTCTCCGCCGGTGTATTCATTAGGCCACACCTTAGTAAAACCTCTTGCAATGGAAAATGTTGCGTAATAAAATCGCAGTTTCTTATAGGACGAATTCAGATAGGTCCATCTCTGTTTCACCCCTTTTCTTCTGTTTGGTTCTTAGTGAATACACCCTTGTCTTGCAGACACACCTGTCCTCTTAAAGGGATCATTCACCTCAATTACTTGAAAGCAGCATTGTGAGCCTATGGGCCAAGAGAGCACGCAATCCATACTGGGTTTGTTTATTAGGGCACACCAGCTACAAACATTACTAGCTGATGACAATTGAAGTGAACAAACACCAGTTAGTTTCCATTCAAAATCACAACCATATCCTGCTGTCCTTTCTCAGTTAACACTTGTGGGAATAGTTGTGGCAAAACCTACAAAAAAGTATAATTCAAGAGCAAGTTTTACCTGTGTTGAATACTTAACACATGTTCCACTTATAAATGTGGGGAGCTGAATTTCTTTTGAGGTGATTGCATTGTGAAAATACGAATGTGCTAGTGCTTCCCTTTAGCAGAGACAGGGAATGATCAAACTCGCAAACGCATATTGTAGCCTTGTAACGTAGGCCGTGTGGAAAATGTATTTAACTATTAAAGCTCAAAATGAAAAAATATAATTAAAACAGACATTGTATAAAAAGCTTAAGTTCTATCAATCCTAGCTATTTAAAAACATCCAGAGAAATTAGCTCCCAATAAAGTGAACTAAAGTACAAAGGGCATTTTTTTCCCCTTCGTTTTTTTTCTGTTACTTGGTGGAACTAGGCTATACAGTAATGTTGACCTATGGTCAACATGCATTGTAGTTCCTTGAGAAAGATACATTCAGTAACAACAACTATACGTGAGAGCTCGAAGTGGAAAGTAGACGGGAGTGAAAGGAGCATGCACATGTACACATCCCAATGAAGACAAAGCAAGGGCGTAACACAAAGCATTGTGACGTTTATAGGTGCATCAGTGAATGTAACACAGCAAAGTGACACGGTATTCTTCCTGAATAAATGAAAGAATGGAGCTCTTGATTGGGCCTAGAAGCCAAGTCTTACTTATTGTTTCTGTGCATTCTTTCTGCGCCAATCTACTGGTAGTAGATCACTTCAGGCCCGTAGCTACATAGGACACAGAGGTCCAGACCACTCTAACTTATTTTTGTTTTTTTTCTAAAAACCAGTTATCTAAACTTCTAGTAATCATGTCGAAATCACCGATCGGGCATGCAGGGCATGTGCCCAGGGGCCCTGACCTCCAGCGGGCCCCCATTGATTTTGCTAGTCACTCTCACTCAGATATCATATTAAACATGGCGTAAGTCAGCAAAATGTGTTGAATTTCAGAAAATGTTCTTTTAAAACGGCAAAAAATGCCTCCCCAGCCCATGGCAAATGTGTTGAAGATATTGAAGAAATGGAGACAATCTCTAACATCCAAAGCATGGACACCGAGACAGAGGGACAGGGACAGCGGGTGACATGCATATCCATAGATAGTTTAACCTGACATCAAGCCCTCTAGACTGAGGCAACCAGAAAATGTCATTTCCTAGAGAAAATGTAAGCTTGCGCTTCTTGCATTATTTATGGTTGTGAAATAAGTTGTAGTGGGTGTAAAATAAAGCTTGTAGGCTTACTATTATCCCTAGTAGGGGTAGTGTTGATGACTTCAGTAGTAATGGTACTGATGGTAGTAATAGGGTTGCCATAGGCATATGGGTTAGTTAGTGCGCTTGCTGAAATCAAGAACACTAATGCCCTACTTATTACATTTGCCTCTCGCTGGCACCTGTAGCACCAACACCAAAATCTATGACAAAGGGAACATCATAAGAGCAAGCTGATAAACTGTGGAAGAGAAAATGTACCATTTAGCCGACCATTTAGCCGACTGTTCATAAAAACGTCAATATTCAGACCACTAGGGGTCAGTGTTTTTAGACAGGGGATCATGTAGACCTCCCACTGTAGTAGTAGGGTCTTGATGCTGCCTCCTCTGTGAAGCGTATCAATTATATTATGCCAGACCATATACAACAGACCCTGGCCAACCTTAGTGGGCTTATCTCAACACGGCTAGAAGTCCCAACGGAAATGTTTTTTTTTTAATTTTTTTAAATGTATTTAACTAGGCAAGTCAGTTAAGAACAAATTCTTAATTATAATGACGGCCTATCCCGGCCAAACCCTAACCCGGGCGACGCTGGGCCAATTGTGCGCCGCCATATGGGACTCCAAATCACGGTGGGATGTGATACAGCCTGGAATCAAACCAGGGTCTCTAGTGACGCCTCTAGACCGCTGCGCCACTCAGGAGCCCAGTGAAATACCCAGATAGCTGCTCAGTTAGTGGCAGTAGTCCCTGCCCAGCTCCCTGGACATACACTACATGTTCAAAAGTATGTGGACGTTGAACGTCTCATTCCAATATCATGGGCATTAATATGGAGCTGGTCCCCCATTTGCTGCTTTAACATCCTCCACTCTTCTGGGAAGGCTTTCCACTAGACGTTGGAACATTGCTGCGTGGACTTGCTTCACTTCAGCCACAAGAGTATTACTGAGGTCAGGCACTGATGTTGGGCGATTAGGCCTGGCTCGCAGTCGGCATTCCAATTCATCCCAAAGGTGTTTGATGGGGTTGAGTTCAGGGCTCTGTGCCCTAGACACAGTTGGCACTATGCATTTGGGCTGGTAGCGTTTTCCTGGCATTCGCCAAACTGAGACTTTTCCGTCGGACAGCCAGATGGTGAAGCATGATTCAACACTCCAGAGAACGTATTTCCCATTTCCGGCCATGGAAGCCCATTTCATGAAGCTCCTGACAAACAGTTCTTATGATAACGTTGCTTCTAGAGGTAGTTTGGAACTAGTGAGTGTTGCAACAGAGGACAGATGTTTTTTTTACGCGCTACATGCTTCAGCACTTGGCGGTCCCGTTCTGTGAGCTTCTGTGGCCTACCACTTCGCGGCAGAGCCGCTGTTGCTCCTAGAAGTTTCCATTTCCCAATAACAGTACTTACAGTTGACCGAGGCAGCTCTACCAAGGCAGAAATTTGACAAACTGACTTGTTGGAACGGTGCCACATCCTATGACGGTACCACATTGAAAGTCACTGAGCTCTTCAGTGACCATTCTACTGCCAATGATATTGCATGGATGCGTGCTGGATTTTATACACCTGTCAGCAACGGGTGTGGCTGCAATAGACAGATCCACTCACTGGAAGGGGTTTACACATACTTTTGTATAAATAGTGTAGTCCCATGGTCGAAGTGTGACAGGAGACAACCTGAAAGCAAGCCAATTAAAGTTTGACAGTTTAACAAGTTTCCCCTGTCTCATGGCTAGAACTTCCACCAAAAGGCACAGTAAGGCGAATGTGGTAAAAATGCGGCAACTAAGGCAGGAAGACAAGTTGACCAGCATGCTGCACAACAGGCATCAGCGGAGGTCTTGACCATGGCCATTTGTCCCGTCAGTGAGGTCCTTGTCCGATCCTCAACAAGCCTCACTGGCCACTGAGATCAGTGCCCCGCGACACACCAAACACCAAATGTTGTCCGTTTCCCATACTTGGCAGCAGACGTGTCAGAACTGGTTAAGACTGTGGATAAAGATTTGGATTTGGACTTTTCCAATTCGAGAGGCCCCAGCCACACCTGACGAGCTTCAGGATAACTTAAACCATGTTGACATTGCCATGGTTTCTTTGAATGATATACTTCTATTCAGGGAGAATGAGAAACTTTCAGAGACCCAATTAAGGGCATTGGCCCTTTGTGAGGAACTCTGCAGTTCTCATTCCCTGTCTACCAATGCAGAGGACACATACCAACTCCACCTAGACACGAGGTTATTAGCATTCTGGTCTTCTCATTCTTAACAGAGAATGCAAACGAGTCTACTTTGGGAGCAATAAACTCTGAAACCAGCAGTATATTTGTGAACAATCTGTTGTCCCACATGGAGGATTGATCTTCCTCTGGTATACCTTCTTTGTACTCTGTGAGATCGGTGATGGACTCTAATGATGGACATTCACTTCCGGCGCCGACAGAGATGGCCGCCTCGCTTCGCGTTCCTAGGAAACTATGCAGTTTTTAAAAAAAAATGTATGTGTTATTTCTTACATTGGTACCCCAGGTCATCTTAGGTTTCATTACATACAGTCGAGAAGAACTACTGAACATAAGAGCAGCGTCAACTCACCATCAGTATGACCAAGAATATGACTTTCGCGAAGCGGATCCTGTGTTCTGCCTTTCACCCAGGACAACGGAATGGATCCCAGCCGGCGACCCCAAAAAACGACTTTGAAAAAGGGGAAAACGAAGCGGTCTTCTGGTCAGACTCCGGAGACGGGCACAACGTTCTTTGCTTCACAGAAACATGGCACACTGGAGAGACGCTATCGGAGACGGTGCAGCCAGCTGGTTTCTCCACGCATCAGGCCCTGCCCCGCCCTCCTTTCGGAAAAGCTGACCACGACTCCATTTTGTTGATCCTTGCCTACAGACAGAAACTAAAACAAGAAGCTCCCGCTTTGAGGTCTGTTCAACGCTGGTCCGACCAATCTGATTCCACACTCCAAGACTGCTTCCATCACGTGGACTGGGATATGTTCCGTATTGCGTCAGACAACAACATTGACGAATACGCTGATTCGGTGAGCGAGTTCATTAGAACGTGAGTTGAAGATGTCGTTTTTTTGCCCGCTTTGAGGACAATACAGTGCCACTGACACTGCCCGCAACTAAAACATGCAGACTCTCCTTCACTGCAGCCGACGTGAGGAAAACATTTAAACGTGTCAACCCTCGCAAGGCTGCAGGCCCAGACGGCATCCCCAGCCGGGCCCTCAGAGCATGCGCAGACCAGCTGGCTGGTGTGTTTACGGACATATTTAATCAATCCCTATCCCAGTCTGTTGTTCCCACATGCTTCAAGAGGGCCACCATTGTTCCTGTTCCCAAGAAAGCTAAGGTAACTGAGCTAAACGACTACCGCCCCGTAGCACTCACTTTCATCATCATGAAGTGCTTTGAGAGACTAGTCAAGGACCATGTCACCTCCACCCTACCTGACACCCTAGACCCACTCCAATTTGCTTACCGCCCAAATAGGTCCACAGACGATGCAATCTCAACCACACTGCACACTGCCCTAACCCATCTGGACAAGAGGAATACCTATGTGAGAATGCTGTTCATCGACTACAGCTCGGCATTTAACACCATAGTGCCCTCCAAGCTCGTCATCAAGCTCGAGACCCTGGGTCTCGACCCCGCCCTGTGCAACTGGGTACTGGACTTCCTGACGGGCCGCCCCCAGGTGGTGAGGGTAGGCAACAACATCTCCACCCCGCTGATCCTCAACACTGGGGCCCCACAAGGGTGCGTTCTGAGCCCTCTCCTGTACTCCCTGTTCACCCACGACTGCGTGGCCACGCACGCCTCCAACTCAATCATCAAGTTTGCGGACGACACAACAGTGGTAGGCTTGATTACCAACAACGACGAGACGGCCTACAGGGAGGAGGTGAGGGCCCTCGGAGTGTGGTGTCAGGAAAATAACCACACACTCAACGTCAACAAAACTAAGGAGATGATTGTGGACTTCAGGAAACAGCAGAGGGAACACCCCCCTATCCACATCGATGGAACAGTAGTGGAGAGGGTAGTAAGTTTTAAGTTCCTCGGCGTACACATCACAGACTAACTGAATTGGTCCACCCACACAGGCAGCATTGTGAAGAAGGCAAAGCAGCGCCTCTTCAACCTCAGGAGGCTGAAGAAATTCGGCTTGTCACCAAAAGCACTCACAAACTTCTACAGATGCACAATCGAGAGCATCCTGTCGGGCTGTATCACCGCCTGGTACGGCAACTGCTCCGCCCACAACCGTAAGGCTCTCCAGAGGGTAGTGAGGTCTGCACAACGCATCACCGGGGGCAAACTACCTGCCCTCCAGGACACCTACACCACCCGATGTCACAGGAAGGCCATAAAGATCATCAAGGACAACAACCACCCGAGCCACTGCCTGTTCACCCCGCTATCATCCAGAAGGCGAGGTCAGTACAGGTGCATCAAAGCTGGGACCGAGAGACTGAAAACAGCTTCTATCTCAAGGCCATCAGACTGTTAAACAGCCACCACTAACATTGAGTGGCTGCTGCCAACACACTGACTCAACTCCAGCCACTTTAATAATGGCAATTGATGGGAAATGATGTCAAATATATCACTAGCCACTTTAAACAATGCTACCTAATATAATGTTTACATACCCTACATTATTCATCTCATATGTATACGTATATACTGTACTCTATATCATCTACTGCATCCTTATGTAATACATGTATCACTAGCCACTTTAACTATGCCACATTGTTTACATACTCATCTCATATGTATATACTGCACTCAATACCATCTACTGTATCTTGCCTATGCCGCTCTATACCATCACTCATTCATATATCTTTATGTACACATTCTTTATCCCCTTACACTTGTGTCTATAAGGTAGTAGTTTTGGAATTGTTAGCTAGATTACTTGTTGGTTATTACTGCATTGTCGGAACTAGAAGCACAAGCATTTCGCTAAACTCGCACGAACATCTGCTAACCATGTGTATGTGACAAATAAAATTTGATTTGATGATATCACTATTAGTGCTAGAACTGGGTCCTCTTGGAGTCTCCCTATTATGTCGCATCACTGTAAGTTTCAGGCTAAGGCTGTGAGTGCAGTAACCGAGATGCTCATTAGTTCCACTACAGAGTCCAATTTATTTATTAGTGACCAGTCATACTCTGTCAGCTGCACTGTCCGTTCAACATGGAGAGGAGTCGGACTTATTTGAATGTTTATCCATTAACTGCAAAGACTTAAGAAATCTCTCCCCAAACTTGTCAGTGCTGACCAGATTGAGGCTGTGATCTCAGAGACCGGTCTTGACCTCCAGACCAGGCCCAAGTTCCCCAAGGGTTGGTTCCACTCTGCTGCTGCTAGCTTTTATAACAATGTGAGTGTCAAGGTGGACAAGTTCATCTTTCCCATTGACACTATTGATCTCAGACTAAGTCAGGGATTCAGATCATTCCCTGCTCACAAACAGTGGTTTGGGTTCCATGTTCTGCAGCGTTGGAAAGGTGTTCAACCGTGATGCCTCTGTTGAGATATACATCACAGCACCACTGAACAACTCCCCTGTGTTACATCTGAATGAGACAAGATGTGTGTCTGATCACACAGTGGGCTCAGAGAGTGTTGAAGACCAGGATAAATCTATCCTGAGTTGCACCTCTTCCACCATGCCCATAATCCCATACGACCAGCCAATATCCCCATTACTAGCCTCACAGTTAAGCCAGAGAAATCTAGTGTTGGATGTTTTGACAGCACAATGAGTAGAGAGAGCCTGGACAAGGAGCTGAAAGCTATCCAGAGCACCTCCTCATTTGCAAGTATCACTGATTTTCCCACATCTAAGGGAACACCCTCCCTCACGGACAGAACCCGTCGGGTCATTAAAGCACTGTAGAAAGGAGCTAGAAGTGGCACAACCAGCCTTGTCTCCCAGTCAGAGGTGTTAGATAAGGTCACCAGGGCAGTATGTTGGCAGCATGGGAGGATGCAGCTGAGTGAAAGCTTCAGGCCCTTCTCTCCACAGGCATCCGCCGGCCATTCATAGACCACCTGGTGGAGCAGATCTGCATCTTCCTTCTGCAGGACAGCACCCCAGTGTCTTCAGTGGCCTATAGATCTAAGTCTGATTCTGCTCTCCTGAGCAGAAGGCAGATAGGTGAGCTCCAGAAGGAGCCATAGGCAGAGAGATAGTCTATGCCTTCACAGAGCAGTCTGACTAGAAGCTAGCTAAGTTAACATTGTTTTGTTCTTTTGGGGTTTTTTCTGCCTGCAAACACACGCTGGATGATTCAGAATCCATTGAAGAGCTTGAACGATTCATTGATGAGAGATACGTACAAACTCAAAGTAACATGTCACTGGTTTCAGAGGATTCAAGCATTGTTAAGGACAACCAACAAACCCAAAATCAACAAAACAAACCAAAACCAGGTTGGCCAAGCGGTATCAACGATGGAACCTAACCATCCCTTAGTAAGAGTGGAGAGTGGGGAGAGGTTTACTGATATGGATGTTGACTTGTTAAAATCCATCAATGAAAGGCTTGCCAAACTTGATATCTTGGATATATACGAGAGGACATCAATAGAATTCAGTCTAGAATTCAGCCAACGTCAGATGGATGATCTGAGGAAAGAGAACACGGCGCTGAAAGGTACTGTAGACTCTGTTCATGGCAAGGTGGAGGTGGTGCAAAGGGAGAACAAACAACTTAAAGAAACCCTGCTTGATGTAAAGTGTCCATCAATGTGGGACAATCTAATATTCTCAGGGATACCGAAGAATGACAACAGCAGAGGCTGTGAGGACACAGTCCGAGACTTTATGTCAACTCAACTGAAACTGCCCACTGATGTTGTGCGTAATGTCACTTTCTCCAGAGTCCATAGAATGGGCAAGGCCTCTGGGAATAGCCCATGGGCTATTATTGCATGTTTTGACAAATTTAAGCAAAAGGAAATGACAAAGAGCAGGGGCAGAGAACTCAGAAACACTGATTTTGGAATGAATGATCACTTCCCCACCGAGATCAATGAAAGGAGAAAAAAATGTATCCCATCATGAAGGAAAAGTGTAGCCTGAATCAATGAGTCTCCATGGTGATGGAGAGACTTTACATCAACTGGCAACTGTATCAGGACTCTAGAGTAACTCCCTGGCTATTTTAATGTAATGTTCAAATCTGAGTTTGTGTTGTAGTGTACAACTTCAACTATAATGAATACATGCTCTATTGATCTCCACTATAATGAATGCATGCTCTATTGATCTCCACTATAATGAATGCATGCTCTATTGATCTCCACTATAATGAATGCATGCTCTATTGATCTCCACTATAATGAATGCATGCTCTATTGATCTCCACTATAATGAATGCATGCTCTATTGATCTCCACTATAATGAATGCATGCTCTATTGATCTCCACTATAATGAATGCATGCTCTATTGATCTTCACTATAATGAATGCATGCTCTATTGATCTCCACTATAATGAATGCATGCTCTATTGATCTTCACTTGATAAGGAAAGGGCTGCATATAGCTCAGGTTAATGTATGTAGCCTTCCTAACAAAATACATGAGGTTTTTAACTTGGTCAACATAAATAATATTCATATTTTGGCTTTGACCGAAATGCATCTGTAAATGATGGGCAAATGAACATTCAAGGATATTGTCTACTGAGAAGGGACAGGAATAGGAATGGTGGGGGTATAGCTCTGTACATTCAGAATCATATACCTTTTAAGAGAAGGTATAACCTTAATGTATGTCAAATAGAGGCACTATGGGCTCAGGTACATCCGCCTCACCAGGCACCCATATTGGTAGGATGTGTGTATAGACCTCCTACCTCTTAGGTGTCCTATCTGGATGAGTGATGGGTTTGACCAGGCCACAGATAGCAACAGAGATGTATTTATCTTGGGTGATTTTAATATAAATTGGAGGGATCATAATAATTAGAATAGAACTAAATTGATGAGATATGCCGAGAACTGTGGTTTGAAACAAATGGTTAATGATACTACTAGATAATCAACTAGATTGGGTCATCGTTCAGACACGTGCATTGATCTGATCTTCTGTAATATACCATTGCAATGCTTAAAAGCCAGATCAATACCAGTGGGCTGGACAGACCATAATATTGTGTCCATAACCATGAACACCGAGGTTCCAAAGAAACCCCCAAGGATTGTGGTCAAGATAAATTTTTAAACATTTAATCATGAGCTATTTCAAAATGATTTGGCTGCTGTACCCTGGGAGCTGATTTATCTAGAGGATGATTTAAATCACACTACAGAATGTTTTATTGATTTGCTCACTGAGGTAATGGACCATCATGCCCCAGTAAGAAAGAGTACAGTTGGGGCTCGTCCGTCTCCATGAATTGATGATGAACTGGGTGAGGCTTTTCTCAAAGAAATATTGCAAAGTCTTGCAAGTCTTAGCAGCCAAATCAGAACTAGAAATTGATGAACAGAATTATAGAACATTACGTAATTATGCAGTTAAATTGAATCGTAGGGACCAAAAAATATTTTACAACAACGCTTTTATTGATTGTAAACATTATTCTTATTTAAGAGGTATGGAATACAGTTAAGGGCTTACTTGGTACATTTATCTCATCATGCCCATCTAGTGTGGAGGTTGGCGGGAGAACAATAAGAAAACCAGCTGATATTGCCAATCATTTTGCAGATTTTCTTTAGAAAGAAAATGTATTTACTGAGCAATAATGTAAACACACATTCTTCCAAACAAGCTACTGTCCAATGGATTGATGGTCATATTATGAGCAACAAGACCTGCTCTTTTAGTCTACAAATGGTGTCAGTAGAGGAAGTGTTAAACCTATTGAAGTCATTACCCAATGGTAAATCTACATGGACAATTTTTTACTTTGCTATGGTGCTCCCCAGATTGCAGCTCCACTAAAATACATAATCAATTGGTCACTGGAAAAGGCGATGTTTGCAAATGTATGGAAGCATGCTAAACTGTGTCCTATTCCGAAAGACAGCAAAGAACCCATTACTCCTGCCAAGTCAACCAATTAGTCTACTCCCTTCACTCAGTAAGATATTGGAGGGTATTGTGAGTAGACAAATATGGGAGTACATGGAAAAGAATGATCTGATTACAGCCAATCAGCATGCTTATCACAAAAACCATTCCATTACCACTGCATTGGTTGACATGACTGACCAGTGGTTTAATGCTATGGATAATGGCAGGTTTGTTGGTGTACTATTTTTAGATTTTAGTGCAGGATTTGATTTAGTGGATCATGAAATAATTTTGACAAAATTAATGCATTATGGTTTTAAGGAGGTAGCATTGAATTGGGTACAGTCATATCTAACTGACAGGAAACAGTCCACCTATATCAATGGTTCATTTTCTTCCCCTCGTGCTTTAAACTTTGGAGTACCGCAAGGCAGCTGCCTTCTTTATTTAATATATACCAATGACCTTCCTTATACCTTATCTGAAACTCAAGCTACTATATTTGCAGATGATACTACAATTTATACAGCAAGACAATCGGTTCAACAGGTGCAGCAAGCTTTACAAGGAGATTTGGAGCATATCAGGGAGTGGGTTCGCTGGAACAAACTTGTTTTAAACACCAAGAAAACCAAAGTTATGTTGGTCTGTTCCACTAGGAAAAGAATAAATATATATTTTTAGACTGTTATTTATCTGGTCAAAATGTTACTGTATTATGTCTGTTTGTATCAGTGTGTTATATGTGAAAATGTGTTCGTATTATAAATTGTATTTTAATGTTTAAGGACTCTTGGAAGAGTCCAAGTGAGGATTAAAAAAGATTCAAATCAAATCTCTTAAATCCTTTCTAGAGCACTTGCTCAAAGACCTCCTTTCTCCTCATGATCCCAACCAGAGCGAGCGATCCAGTGGTTCCAGGGTTCAGGCCGTCGCCAAACCTAGCCTCCCCACAGCCTCCCCACAGCCTCCCCACAGCCTCCCCACAGCCTCCCCACAGCCTCCCCACAGCCTCCCCACAGCCAAACCAGAGACAACTGTGAAGAGCAAGAAGATGTCCTTTCTTCAAAGAAAAAGGTAGTGTACATTTCCTTTGATTATCCAGAATTAGTTCACATTGTGTGCATGTAATCCGTATGGGTAACTGATGAAGTCAAGAGAAAATGTCAATTCCGGAAAATAGCAGAATAAATTGTCAGGTTATATTATATGTTAATTGTCTTCCTCTGTTTACATGTAAACAATCAGAGTGGCAACAACGTGGATCCATGCCCCTGCTGTTGCTGTGGACTATAACAGTGAATATCAGTATTGACCTCTCTCTCTTTGTGGCAATATTCTCTACATGCACATACAATAGGGACATTATTCAAAATGTCTTACCATCCTGTGGTGTTGGTGATGTTTAATGAAATGAATACTGAAAATAACAAAAGAGTGGTAGTGTTAATATTTATTTCAAACCCTAAAGCAATTACCACCTTCATCTGATCATCTGTCCAGGTGCAATGCATACAGTATTTGCTTGACTGATATTCCAAAGAAATGTTCTGGTTTTCATTCTCCAGGGCTACGACACAACAGATGACACCAGCACTTGAAGAGAGTTTTTCCCGTGTGTATCAAAAATGGTCCACCACCCAAAGGACATCCAGCCGACTTGAAACAACTGTAAACTCTCCTTCCAGACTCATATCAAACATCTCCAATCGAAAATCAAATCTAGAGTCGGCTTTCTATTCCGCAACAAAGCCTCCTTCACTCACGCCGCCAAACTTACCCTAGTAAAACTGACTATCCTACCGATCCTCGACTTCGGCGATGTCATCTACAAAATTGCTTCCAACACTCTACTCAGCAAACTGGATGCAGTTTATCACAGTGCCATCCATTTTGTCACTAAAGCACCTTATACCACCCACCACTGCGACCTGTATGCTCTAGTCGGCTGGCCCTCGCTACATATTCGTCGCCAGACCCACTGGCTCCAGGTCATCTACAAGTCCATGCTAGGTAAAGCTCCGCCTTATCTCAGTTCACTGGTCACGATGGCAACACCCACCCGTAGCACGCGCTCCAGCAGGTGTATCTCACTGATCATCCCTAAAGCCAACACCTCATTTGGCCGCCTTTCGTTCCAGTTCTCTGCTGCCTGTGACTGGAACGAATTGCAAAAATCGCTGAAGTTGGAGACTTTTATCTCCCTCACCAACTTCAAACATCTGCTATCTGAGCAGCTAACCGATCGCTGCAGCTGTACATAGTCTATCGGTAAATAGCCCACCCATTTTTACCTACCTCATCCCCATACTGTTTTTATTTATTTACTTTTCTGCTCTTTTGCACATCAATATCTCTACCTGTACATGACCATCTGATCATTTATCACTCCAGTGTTAATCTGCAAAATTGTAATTATTCGCCTACCTCCTCATGCCTTTTGCACACAATGTATATAGACTCCCCTTTTTTTCTACTGTGTTATTGACTTGTTAATTGTTTACTCCATGTGTAACTCTGTGTTGTCTGTTCACACTGCTATGCTTTATCTTGGCCAGGTCGCAGTTGCAAATGAGAACTTGTTCTCAACTAGCCTACCTGGTTAAATAAAGGTGAAATAAAATAAAATAAAATAAAATAAAAAAAACTAAGGGAAGCATTGGAGTCAATATGGGCCAGCATCCCTTTGGAACACTTTCGACACATTCTAGTCCATGCCCGAACTAATTATGGCTGTTCTGAGGGCAAAGGTTAGAGGGGGGGATCCGTATTAAGGTGTTCCTAAAGTTTATCGTTTATAGCCGGTGTCACGTCTTGGACCCTACCATTTATTTGTCAGTGTCTTATGGATGCATTTGGATATGCATGCACATGGAGGTGTGTACGAGGATGGACATGTGTCTAGGCGGGTGGATGTGTGTCTGCTTGTCCGCGCGCATGGACATGGGCTCAGTAGGCCCGAGGGTAACGTGGCTCCTTACTTAGGTGTCTGAACATCTTTGACAATATAGATAATTGTTTGAGAGTGGATCTCTATGTATTCGAAGGGATGCTGTTGTTATGAATGTGACTTGGGTCTCTACTCTTTATTCAGCATTGATGTTGACTGATATGTATGAATTTCAACATCTTTCCTGCAACAACAACAAGTACCCTATCGTCATCCTTGAGTAATGATTCCACAATAGAAAATAACTAAAGTAAAGGTCAACCAGTAGAATACTACTTGAGTAAAAGTCTAAAAGGTATTTGGTTTTAAATATACTTAAGTTCCTTAGGAATGTAGTGAAGTAAAAAGTCAACAGTCAAAAAAGTACAGATACCCCAAAAACCTACTGAAGTAATACTTTCAAGTATTTTTACTTAAGTACCTTACAACACTGGCAATTAATGTAGGAATGATAATTGAAAACAGCGAGTATCTTGAAAATACTGTTTCATCCAATGTAGGGTTCTAGCAGAAGTCTGGAATTGTTTCCTTTTTGAAGGACATTTATGTGCCTGGCACAGTATCCATACAAAGATGAATTAAAATGCATGAATATTCAGTCAGGAGTACAAGCTGGAACAAGGGAGTAGGAGTTACAGTAGGAGTTACTCCCTTTTACTCCCCTAGCACCTGCCATACTGGATTGTGAAAAGGGAAGAACTGGTTCAACATTTACATACAGTATCTATTTTAAGTGCCGGTATGCAGTGAGTTTGTCCTTCAACCAGGAAATATTAGGCAAGAAAACAAAAACACATCAAGCTGACCTGACTTTTGTATTACTGAATAACCTGGATGCCGCTGCTTCTGTTTTAGTTGTCATGTTTGGCATGACAACAAGTTGAAAGGAGTGCCACAACGGAATCACTGGCACCCAGGAAAGTGTTACAATCAACAGTAACCGTGAGCTCAAGGTTTGACTAGCCAACTGAGCACTGGAATTTGGCCATGTTTAGAATGTCTGATAATATCAGGTACAAAATAATGAACGGAAGAGATTGACAGGAAAGGGATACAGTATTACGTAATATAGGACGCCGCCACAGAAATAGACTCCGTGTCTCATTGTACAGTAGTACAGAACTGTACAGAGAGGGTTCAAATGTTTCATGAAAGGTTTGCATATTTTGATAGCGATTCAAACCTTCGGTAAACTAAACGGCGCAGAGTCAAGAGAGTTAAGAGACGGAAGAGCAGCTACTGCTGTGGATACATTCTCTTGTGAGTAGAATACTCCTCCTTTGCTCTTTCTCCTTTTGCTTTCCAACCTATTTTGTTCTTATCTACAATGCCTTCGGAAAGTTTTCAGAACCTTTGACTTTTTCCACATTTTGTTACATTCCAGACAGGGTTGGGTAAGTTACTTTCTAAATGAAATCTGTTACAGTTACAAGTTACCTGCCCAGAATTGTAATCAGTAACGTAACTTTTGCATTACCCAAACTCAGCAACGTAATCTGATTACATTCCATTACTTTTAGATTACTTTGCCCTTAAGAGACATTAGAAGAAGACAAAAATGTATGTCACCAATTGAACAACATCTATTGCAGGATAAATCAATGTTAAAGTTTATATACCTTTCCATATATGGATGCTACATTTTACTTTATGGGTTGGGTATGTAGGCTTCTTCTAACCCATCCCTTTCTACTACATATAATAATACCATTAAATGATATCTTTACATTAAGAACCAAAGTCTATCAGAATTTCAGTCATTCCAATAAATGTTATACCCCTTGATCTTCAAGAATAGGACTTGTAAATATGGTATAGACTAGCCAAATTGTTTTCCCTGAGCATGACCCCAAATGTAAGGACTTATTAGCCAGCCCTACTCTGTTGTTTATGATTTTGTTGTCATGGAGGACTGATTGGGCTCCTTGATTCGAGATGAAAAATAAATGCTGCGCTCATGGAATTGCATGCTTTGCCAAGAGTGTGCAAAACTGTCATCAATGCAAAGGGTGGCTACTTTGAAGAATCTAAAATCTAAAATATATTTTGATTTGTTTAACACTTTTTTGGTTACTACATTATTCCTTATTTGTTATGTCATAGTGTTGATGTCTTCACAATTATTCTACAATGTCGAATCAAGTAAAAATAATGAAATACCTTTGAATGAGTAGGTGTGTCCTGACTTTTGAAGGCTACTGTATGTATAATTTATAAATCCAAGAATGGATGTAGCAACTACAGATTGCCCCTTTAAGTATATCAAAAGTGTGCAAGTTTGAGCATGTGTCTATTAGGCCTATGGATATTTTTGTTTTTATCAGCATGAATTAGACTGGGCAATAAAAGCCCCACTTTTATTCCATAGGCTGGGATCCGCACTATGCAGCTGTTGTAAGAGCGCATTTTTCAATGGCTGTCCACTGGTTTCAAAAACATGGATTGATAGGCCATTTAAACTTCTTGAATTCAACCATTATTGAGTTCAAATACACATTTAGATTTGTGAACAGCCATCCACAACAACCACAAGGCGCAAATAGCAAAGTGAGAGAGCAGCAGTGTGATGCCCATCAATGCGCTATGTAGATATCAATAATAAGTGATATCCGTATCGTCGTAGACTACACCACTACTGTTAACTTTACCTCCAAGCGTTTATTCAAATTGGATAACCTTTGGATGCCGACAGCAGTCACACCATTGGAAGACATAGCTTGGACTATAGCCTACAAACGCCAATTCCTGCTCATTTCCCGCGGTCCATCAAACACATTTGATGTAGCACCATATTGGTCTGATCAGACTCGCTCAGGTGGAACAAACTTAAACTTGCACCATTTTTCAATGCTGATTTAAATATCATTGAGAAAACGTAAAAGTGTCAAAGATTTTTTTTGCGCAAACATCCTTTCTAAATGTAAAAGTAATCATCTAGCTTTTCAAAAGTATCGGTAGTCTGATTACAGTTCCGTTTTTTTGCACATGTAATCCACTACTCCCCAACCCTGATTACAGTTCCGTTTTTTTGCACATGTAATCCACTACTCCCCAACCCTGATTACAGCCTTATTCTAAAATGGATTAAATACAGAAGAAAATCCTCAGCAATGTACACACAATACCCCATAATGACAAAGCAAAAACAAGTTTTTAGATATGTTTGCAAATTTACATAATATTCAAACCCGTTGCTATGAGACTCGAAATTGAGCTCAGGTGCGTCCTGTTCCCATTGATCATCCTTGAGATGTTTCTACAACTTGATTGGAGTCCACCTGTGGTAAATTCAATTGATTGGACATGCTTTGGAAAGGCGCACACCTGTCTATATAAAGGTCCCATAGTTGACCGTGCATGTCAGAGAAAAAAATGAGTTGTGTCGAGGCACAGATCTAGGGAAGGGTACCAAAACATTTCTGCAGCATTCAAGGTCCCCAAGAACACAGTGGCCTCCATCATTCTTAAATGGAAAAAGTTTGGAACCACCAAGACTCTTCCTAAAGCTGGCCACCTGGCCAAATTGAGCAATTAGGGGAGAAGGGCCTTGGTCAGGGAGGTGACCATGAACCCGATAGTCTGATATAGCTCTAGAGTTCCTCTGTGGAGATGGGAGAACCTTCCAGAAGGACAACCATCTCTGCAGCACTCCACCAATCAGGCCTTTATGGTAGAGTGGCCAAATAGAAGCCACTCCTCAGTAAAAGGCACTTGGAGTTTGCCAAAAGGCACAGAAACAAGATTCTCTGGTCTGATTAAACCAAGACAAAATCTTTGGCCTGAATGCCAAAGTGTCACGTTCTGAGGAAATCTGGCATCATCCCTAAGGTGAAGCATGGTGATGGCAGAATCATGCTGTGGGGATGTTTTTCAGTGACTGGGAGACTAGTCAGTATTGAGGGAAAGATGAACGGAGCAAAGTACAGAGACATCTTTAATGAACTCCTGAGTGCTCTGGAGCAGGTTCTCAGACTGGGGTGAAGGTTCACCTTCCAACAGGACAACAGCCCTAAGCACACAGCCAAGACAATGCAGGAGTGGCTTCGGGACAAGTCCCTGAATGTCCTTGAGTGGCCCAGCCAGGGCCTGGATTTGTACCCGATCGAAATCTCTGGAGAGACCTGAAAATAGCTGTGCCGCAAAGGTCCCCATCCAACCTGATAGATATTGAGATGATCTGCAGAGAAGAATGGGAGAAACTCCCCAAATAGAGGTGTACCAAGTTGTAGCATCATACACAAGACGATTCGAGGCTGTAATCACTGCCAAAGGTGCTTCAACAAAGTACTGAGTAAAGGGTCTGAATACTTATGTACATTTTATATATCCGTTTTTTATAAATTTGCAAAGATATCTAAAAACCTGTTTTTGCCTTGTCAATATGGGGTATTGTGTGTGGATTGATGGGGGGGGGGGGCAATTTAATACATTTTAGAATAAGGCTGTAACATATCAATGTGTAAAAAGTCAAGGGGTCTGAATACTTTGCGAAGGCACTGTAAATGGAAAGTGCGGACTATGTCAAAAACTGCTCTAGATGCGTAGTATTGTTTTATATCTTGGTCGCCAAAGAACCATCTTTAAGGGAAAAAATGATGTCAAGCCCGTTGAAACACATTTGATGTATTGTTAGGTCCTAATTATTAGAATAAGAACTGGACGGACACTGTAAAACTTAAACCAGGTTTATTAATCCCAGAGGATCGAACAGCTGAATCGACAAAAACACGTTTCCTCCTGTGGTAGTATACATACCCCACTTTGGGTGGAGTTTCCTCCTTATAGCAAAACATTGTATGTTTACCGCTAGGCAGAAAGTTAAGTGACATGGGCAATAAACGGTTCCTCCCCTTATAAGTACTGCCACATGTGACCGTTTTCCCTGTATTTAACCCCTCCCAAGCTTAATTATGGCACCCCTCATGTCTCTATTCTAACTAATGCTTAATAATATAACTAATGATTAAGAATAGTTCAAGCTCAGAAATCCAAACCCATAAGTATATAGCTAACAATAATATACAGTGGGGCAAAAAAGTATTTAGTCAGCCACCAATTGTGCAAGTTCTCCCACTTAAAAAGAAGAGAGAGGCCTGTAATTTTCATCATAGGTACACATCAACTATGACAGACAAAATGGAGAAAAGAAATCCAGAAAATCACATTGTAGGATTTTTTATGAATTTATTTGCAAATTATGGTGGAAAATAAGTATTTGGTCAATAACAAAAGTTTATCTCAATACTTTGTTATATACCCTTTTTTGGCAATGACAGAGGTCAAACGTTTTCTGTAAGTCTTCACAAGTTTTTCACACACTGTTGCTGGTATTTTGGCCCATTCCTCCATGCAGATCTCCTCTAGAGCAGTGATGTTTTGGGGCTGTTGCTGGGCAACATGGACTTTCAACTCCCTCCAAAGATTTTCTATGGGGTTGAGATCTGGAGACTGGCTAGGCCACTCCAGGACCTTGAAATGCTTCTTACGAAGCCACTCCTTTGTTGCCCGGGCGGTGTGTTTGGGATCATTGTCATGCTGAAAGACCCAGCCACGTTTCATCTTCAATGCCCTTGCTGATGGAAGGAGGTTTTCATTCAAAATCTCACGATACATGGCCCAATTCATTCTTTCCTTTACACGGATCAGTCGTCCTGGTCCCTTTGCAGAAAAACAGCCCCAAAGCATGATGTTTCCACCCCCATGCTTCACAGTAGGTATGGTGTTCTTTGGATGCAACTCAGCATTCTTTGTCCTCCAAACACGACGAGTTGAGTTTTTACCAAAACGTTATATTTTGGTTTCATCTGACCATATGACAGACATTCTCCCAATCTTCTTCTGGATCATCCAAATGCTCTCTAGCAAACCTCAGATGGGCCTGGACATGTACTGGCTTAAGCAGGGGGACACGTCTGGCACTGCAGGATTTGAGTCCCTGGCGGCGCAGTGTGTTACTGATGGTAGGCTTTGTTACTTTGGTCCCAGCTTTCTGCAGGTCATTCACTAGGTCCCCCCGTGTGGTTTTGGGATTTTTGCTCACCGTTCTTGTGATAATTTTGACCCCACGGGGTGAGATCTTGCGTGGAGCCCCAGATCGAGGGAGATTATCAGTGGTCTTGTATGTCTTCCATTTCCTAATAATTGCTCCCACAGTTGATTTCTTCAAACCAAGCTGCTTACCTATTGCAGATTCAGGCTTCCCAGCCTGGTGCAGGTCTACAATTTTGTTTCTGGTGTCCTTTGACAGCTCTTTGGTCTTGGCCATAGTGGAGTTTGGAGTGTGACTGTTTGAGGTTGTGGACAGGTGTCTTTTATACTGATAACAAGTTCAAACAGGTGCCATTAATACAGGTAACGAGTGGAGCCTCTTAAAGAAGGAGTTACAGGTCTGTGAGAGCCAGAAATCTTGCTTGTTTGTAGGTGACCAAATACTTATTTTCCACCATAATTTGCAAATACATTCATTAAAAATCCTACAATGTGATTTTCTGGATTTTTTTTCCTTCTCATTTTGTCTGTCATAGTTTAAGTGTACCTATGATGAAAATTACAAGCCTCTCTCATCTTTTTTAGTGGGAGAACTTGCACAATTGGTGGCTGACTAAATTCTTTTCTTGACCTACTGTAGTCATTTTTGTTGTTGTTTGATTTTTACAAATTAATCCATAGCATTTCACCATCAAATCCCCTCAAATACATTAGAGGGATATGCCTATGCCCCTGACAATGTGAGTGATAGAGTGCAAGTGTAAATGCTGTTACACACTCTTTCTCCTCAGCATTGCAAAATCTAAATCGCTCTGCAGATGTGATGGAAACATGGCATATCCTGGTCTGGCGTATTTGTCTGATCCTGGCCCTCTGTGAGTTTTTTTTTTCGTCAGTAAGATATTGCAGTGCAAAAATAACTTTATGGTACAGTAATGTGTACATAAGGCGTACAGTAATTCCTTGTCTATCTTTCCTCAGTGCCGTACCTCCACCAGTGCCTGTCAGTGCATTTCCAGAACAAGGATCTCCTTTATGTTGCTCTGGGCAGAGACCTGGTCCTGCAGACCCAGTTCCAGATTACACCAACAGAGAAGATCATCATGGTGATTTGGGACTACAAGACTGAGAAGGGTCAGGGACAGGTCAGGCTGGCCGAAAACCAAGATTCACCTGGCAATCCAATAGACCAGAGGGGGGCCTTACTTAGGGTGGAGAATATAAATTCATCTAACTATGGAGTCTACATCATCACTGTGACTAACCAGATGGGGTACGAGGAAGCAGCAAAGATACTTGTTAGAGAGAGTGGTGAGAAACAGTTACACCAATAATTCTGGTCACTATCTAGATTTAGTTTGGGTCATATACTGTGCAATCTAATAAAGTCCCATTACCTTGACATTATCCTCGGTCACAGGCTTTCACCTCACCTTCCGAACAATGTGAGTGAAGCCTCGGTACCGAGGCTGCCCTTATGTGCAGAACTACGTAAAGACGCAATAACCAATATCACTATATTTGGACTATTTGTTCTGCCTAACTTTTTCTTTCACTCCCTCTCGCCTAGTTGCTGCTCCTGTGGCGTCTCTGTCCCTCCAGTGTGAGGTGGCTAATGACAGGGCACAGTGGGACAGCCCAGTGGTTTCCTGGTTGGTGGATGGAGTAGAGGTCTCCAATCAGACAGCCAATCTCTCTGCAGATGGCAGGAACCTATACATGTCTGGAATGAAGGGCCACAACTACACATGTCTGGTCAACAGCAGCCTGGGGACTAGTGTTACACACTACATCACTGGTATACATGCATTATGATAATTTATTATGACTATTTTGAGTTTTTTCAGTCTTTCATGCTTCTTTGCTGTGGCCTAGATTCTCCTACACCATCCCAAAGTCACCAATCCTGTGAGACTTGGTGTGTTGTAATATTGGTCATCGTCATCATCATCATCATCGTCATCATCATAGTGATTCTAAAGAAATATGGATGTCTCTCCTGGTAAGATTACACAACATCTCCCTGGCTTGTCTTTTACAGTAATACATGAATAAACTACTGGTATTCTGTTTGGTACGTACACTTTTCACATTGCTGTGTGTTATTAACAGGAGATGCAAACAGCAGAGGACGAATGGGATTATATGACTTTAGGAGGTCCCTCGCGTTCCATTATCAGTCTTATGACATTTTGTTACACACTGAACGATCACACAAGTCTTTGGCACAGATGGGCACCTGCGGAGATGGTATGATATGAGAAGTTTAAATGTAATATTCTATTGCAGTATGTCACTCTACCAGACACCAATGATCATTCCTATTAAGAGCAGTGGCCCTATTCCGCATCAATAAAATATATTGATATGCCTTTTTATCAAATTAAATTGTATTTGTCACATGTTTAGCAGATGTTATTGTGGGTATAGTGAAATGCTTGTTATTGGTGAATTTGTGTGCTGATTTGTGGTATTTGATGCAGTGTCTACACATATATTTTGACTTATTATATCTTTGTATCTTTTTGTTAAGTACTGTATGCCATCACATTTACAAGTTAAAATTAAACCTAAACCTACTTTTGTGATGCCCATGTATGATATAAAGCAAATGGAAAAATGCACACTTTGCTACAAATTCAGCAAGAAAATAAACGTCCTCTCACTGTCAACTGCGTTTATTTTAAGTAAACTTAACATGTGTAAATATTTGTATGAACATAACAATATTCAACAACTGAGACATAAACTGAACAAGTTCCACAGACATGTGACTAACAGAAATGGAATAATATGTCCCTGAACAAAGGGGGGGGGGGGTCAAAATCAAAAGTAACAGTCAGTATCTAGTGTGGTCACCAGCTGCATTGAGTACTGCAGTGCATCTCCCCCTCATGGACTGCACCAGATTTGCCAGTACTTGCTGTGAGATGTTACCCCATGTTGGATTCTGTATTTTACATTATAGCCATTAGCATATATATGATTAAATATTATCTGATGTTGGTTGTGTGAGGTGTCTGCATTTGTGCACTGGAGCATCATTATGAGATTAAACAACTGCTTGCTACTTGCCTGTTTGTGTGTGACAAGAACTGAGTAACATGGTGTGACCTGCATGTTGCAAAACTGTAGATAACAGCCCAGCAGATGCTTTGTCCTTGTGTTTGTATGTAACAATATTGAGCACATGGTGTGACTTGCTGTATCTTACAAAGTTGTGATAGGGAGGGGTGGTCTGCACAAGGTTTAACTGAAATGGAAAAATACTGAACAACACAATAGCAGGAACTGAGCAACTGTTATAACTAGGGCGTGATACCAGAACAGTAGGAATCGACAGAGGGAGGACTCCAAGAAGCGCCAAGAGGCGGGGACCCGCCTGAGCGCCTGTGATAGGCTGGGCAAGTTTAAAACATGCCCAGCCTCTACTGTGATAGGCCAACAGATGGGTTGGAACTATGTCTATCACAGTATAAAGAATACTGTTTACATACATCTTGTCAGTTCCCTGTTCTGCCCTGCGTGGTATTACAGTGAGCCCGTATATACGAAAGTTGCATTTGCCATTTATTACTTAGCTAATAAAAAATACATAGTATACAATCGGTGACTCATTGTTATATTTATCCTGATACCAGATTTGAATTTACGCAACCCTAACACCCACTCTTCCACCAAGGCACCTGCAAGTTCCCAGACATTTATGGGGCGAATGGCCCTAGCCCTCACCCTCCGATCCAACAGGTCCCAGATGTGCTCAATGGGATTGAGATGCGGGCTCTTCGCTGGCCATGGCAGAACACTGACATTCCTGTCTTGCAGGAAATCCCGCACAGAACGAGCAGTTTGGCTGGTGGCATTGCCATGCTGGAGGGTCATGTTTTTTTAATTATTATTATTTTTCATTTCACCTTTATTTAACCAGGTAGGCAAGTTAAGAACAAGTTCTCATTTACAATTGCGACCTGGCCAAGATAAAGCAATGCAGTTAGACACAGAACCACACAGAGTTACACATGGAGTAAAACAAACATACAGTCAATAATACAGTAGAACCAAGTCTATATACGATGTGAGCAAATGAGGTGAGAAGGGAGGTAAAGGCAAAAAAAGGCCATGGTGGCAAAGTAAATACAATATAGCAAGTAAAACACTGGAATGGTAGATTTGCAGTGGAGGAATGTGCAAAGTAGAAATAAAAATAATGGGGTGCAAAGGAGCAAAATAAATAAAATAAATACAGTAGGGAAAGAGGTAGTTGTTTGGGCTAAATTATAGGTGAGCTATGTACAGGTGCAGTGATCTGTGAGCTACTCTGACAGCTGGTGCTTAAATTGGAGGCTATTTTGTAAATTACATCGCCGAAGTAGAGGATTGGTAGGATGGTCAGTTTTACAAGGTATGTTTGGCAGCATGAGTGAAAGATGCTTTGTTGCGAAATAGGAAGCCAATTCTAGATTTAACTTTGGATTGGAGATGTTTGATGTGGGTCTGGAAGAAGAGTTTACAGTCTAACCAGACACCTAGGTATTTTTAGTTGTCCACGTATTCTAAGTCAGAGCCGTCCAGAGTAGTGATGTTGGACAGGCAGGCAGGTGCAGGCAGCGATCGGTTGAAGAGCATGCATTTAGTTTTACTTGTATTTAAGAGCAATTGGAGGCCACGGAAGGAGAGTTGTATGGCATTGAAGCTTGCCTGGAGGGTAGTTAACACAGTGTCCAAAGAAGGGCCAGAAGTATACAGAATGGTGTCATCTGCGTAGAGGTGGATCAGAGACTCACCAGCAGCAAGAGCGACATCATTGATGTATACAAAGAAGAGAGCCGGTCCAAGAATTGAACCCTGTGGCACCCCCATAGAGACTGCGAGAGATCCGGACAACAGACCCTCCGATTTGACACACTGAACTCTGTCAGAGAAGTAGTTGGTGAACCAGGCGAGGCAATCATTTGAGAAACCAAGGCTGTCGAGTCTGCCGATGAGGATGTGGTGATTGACAGAGTCGAAAGCCTTGGCCAGATCAATGAATACGGCTGCACAGTAATGTTTCTTATCGATGGCGGTTAAGATATCGTTTAGGACCTAGAGTGTGGCTGAGGTGAACCCATGATCAGCTCTGAAACCAGATTGCATAGCAGAGAGGGTATGGTGAGATTCGAAATGGTCGGTAATCTGTTTGTTGACTTGGCTTTCGAAGACCTTAGAAAGGCAGGGTAGGATAGATATAGGTCTGTAGCAATTTGGGTCAAGAGTGTCCCCCCCTTTGAAGAGGGGGATGACCGCAGCTGCTTTCCAATCTTTGGGAATCTCAGACGACACAAAAGAGAGGTTGAACAGGCTAGTAATAGGGGTGGCAACAATTTCGGCAGATAATTTTAGAAAGAAAGGGTCCAGATTGTCTAGCCCGGCTGATTTGTAGGGGTCCAGATTTTGCAGCTCTTTCAGAACATCAGCTGACTGGATTTGGGAGAAGGAGAAATGGGGAAGGCTTGGGAGAGTTGCTGTGGGGGGTGCAGTGCTGTTGACCGGGGAAGGGGTAGCCAGGTGGAAAGCATGGCCAGCCGTAGAAAAATGCTTATTGAAATTCTCAATTATAGTCGATTTATCAGTGGTGACAGTGTTTCCCATCTTCAGTGCAGTGGGCAGCTGGGAGGAGGCGTTCTTATTCTCCATGGACTTTACAGTGTCCCAGAACTTTTTTGAGTTAGTGTTGCAAGAAGCATATTTCTGCTTGAAAAAGCTAGCTTTGACTTTTCTAACTGCTTGTGTATAATGGTTTATGCATATCACGGGGGCTGTTCGATGCTAATGCAGAACGCCATAGGATGTTTTTGTGTTGGTTAAGGGGAGTCAGGTCTGGGGAGAACCAAGGGCTATATCTGTTCCTGGTTCTAAATTTCTTGAATGGGGCATGCTTATTTAAGATGGTTAGGAAGGCATTTAAAAAGAAAAACAGGCATCCTCTACTGACGGGATGAGATCAATATCCTATCAGGATGAGCCTGCAGGAAGGGTACAACATGAGGGAGGAGGAGGTCTTCCCTGTAACGCACAGCGTTGAGATTGCCTGCAATGATAACAAGCTCAGTACGATGATGCTGTGACACACCGCTCCAGACCATGACGAACCCTCCACCTCCAAAGCAATCCCGCTCTAGAGTACAGGCCTCAGTGTAACGCTCATTCCTTCGATGATAAACGCGAATCCGAACATCACTCCTGGTGAGACAAAACCGCGACTCGTTAGTGAAAAGGACTTTTTGCCAGTCCTGTATGGTCCAGCGATGGTGGGTTTCTGCCCATAAGTGACGTTGTTGCCGGTGATGTCTGGTGAGGACCTGCCTTACAACAGGCCCACAAGCCCTCAGTCCAGCCTCTCTCAGGCTATTGTGGACAGTCTGAGCACTGATGGAGGGATTGTGCGTTCCTGGTGTAACTCGGCAGTTGTTGTTGCCATCCTGTACCTGTCCCGCAGGTGTGATGTTCAGATGTACCAATCTTGTGCAGGTGTTGTTAGGTGCACCTGGTCTGCCACTGCGAGGATGATCAGCTGTCCGTCCTGTCTCCCTGTAGCGCTATCTTAGGCGTCTCACAGTACGGACATTGCAATTTAGTGCCCCTCATGCCTCCTTGCAGCATGCCTAAGGCACGTTCACACAGATGAGCAGGGACCCTGGGCATCTTTCTTTTGGTATTTTTCAGAGTCAGTAGAAAGACCTCTTTAGTGTCCTAAGTTTTCACAACTGTGACCTTAATTGTCTACTGTCTGTAAGCTGTTAGTGTCTTAACGACCGGTCCACAAGTGCATGTTCATTAATTGTTTATGGTTCATTGAACAAGCATTGGAAACAGTGTTTAAACCCTTTACAATGAAGATCTGTGAAGTTATTTAGATTTTTACTAATTATTTTTGAAAGACAGGGTCCTGAAAAAGGGACATTTCTTTTTTTTGCTGAGTTTAGAAACACAGCAGTCTGGATGAGGGAGGGAAAGCATAGCACCAACTATTTCATGAACTAGCGCCATCCACTGGCTTGTTTTAGAACTTCCTCTATTCATAATATCATTCAGAGGCGCAACTTTAATTTTAGAAGTGGGGGGGACATTTAAAAAAAAAATTATCCAGTCGGATAAAAGATCCAAACAGCCTACCCGGCCGCTCGGAGGCGTCTGCATGGTCATAAAGCACACCGTTGCTTCATTTTGTATCACATCCCAATGATAAAACTGGGGGGAATAAAAATGCAATTTCAGAATGTGTGTGTGTGTGGGGGCGGGCATGTTGCGCCCCTGATTTAATTTATGGATGGTCATTCACAGAGGACGTGAATTGAAAATACTCTACCGTATTGTTAATTGTTGCTGCAAATGTTGATAAGATTTTTTTAACCAAATTAAAGTTGTACTCCAGTCACCTTTGCACCTGATTTACTTAACAATAGGCACTAGGGGGTCCAGGTACACTCATGACATGGCACAAGTGGGGGGTGGGCCTTTCTCCATTGTTCTCTATTGCTCCTCTATTGTTTCTGCAAGCAAGGGGGAAGGCCGACCATCAAACCAACTCCTTGAATAGCCTACTCCATCAAGTTTTTTTTACCCTGAAGTGTGTGTACATTACTGTATTCATACGTGGTATGTTGTTTTTCAACAGGAAATGTAAAAAATAAAAAAAAGAACTTGAATAATAATGAAAAAACACCACAAAACTACAAAGCACATTTTTGAACAAAGCATTCCAACATTGTTAACTTTTCCTTGAGAGAATGCTATTCTAATTTAATTTACTTTTCTATTTGCTTATTGTGTTCAAAACCTGGTGTCAAAGTATGTGTCCGGACAATATGATTTGTTGCATTGGCATTTGAGAGGGTGCTTGGACACAAATAGATGGAGGGGGAGGAGTGATTATCAATGTGATAATTTTACAACAGAATACAATAGAATCCACTTGTTTAAACACAGCTGAGTGTTGGCATGAATTGTACAGGAAAGGGAAAGAGGAAATTGCACAGCTTGAAAACAAGGTGACGTCTAAGTACCTAACTGGCTGGACCTCACACAGGGAAGGGCTGCAAGTACAAAGTCCTGCACCAGACTGCAATCTATCAGAGCAACTTTCAGTTCACTCCAGCCTCTTTCTTTGGGTTGTTTTTGATGGTTGACATTTTTCTGTTCTATTTGCGTAAGGATTTTTTAGTTTTTATATTATAAAACTGCATCCAAGCTTCCTGGCGTGCTGTGCCCTACCCCTAAAAAGTGGGCTTCCTTTTGAATGAATGCACTCCTGCCACTTCCATAATCTCTGACTCATAATCCATTGTACAGTTGGGAAGGTAAGTGAATTTTAAACAGCTGCTGACTTTGATCCAGTGCAAAGTCATTGTCTGTGCCTAAATATAGACCGGTTACTTAAGGCAAGCTTCTAAGTCAGACTTAGGAGTCAGACTTAGGAAGTGAAACAATGACCTCTTCTTTGGAAACTGGGTCTCTATCTGTCTCTTATCAGAGGGGTCACAGGAACCATCCAAGAGAAATGCCCTCTCAGTCTGTTATTCCTCTCTCTCTTTCACTCGCTCCCTTTCTCAGTCTCAGACTCTGTCTGTCTGTTATTCTCTCTCTCCCTCTCTCTCAGGTGCCATGAGGCTGCAACACTGTCTCTCCTGGAGCCTCTCTCTGCTACCTCTGCTCTTGTGTAAGTGCTTCTGTGCAACATGATCCATAAAAATGTCACACGGCTGTATCTAAGTGTACTGGTGCAACCAGGCGGCGTGTATTTGACTGCTCTATTTGGCCATTTGTGTATGTTGTATTTACCATATTAGTATTGAACTGATACATTATCAGTTGTCCCACGTGGCAGCCTTAACATTTGGTTCTGGGTGTCGAGATTACATGAAAATGGATTCTTCCGGTTTTTCAGTTTGTGTGTGATATACTGTCTTCAGTGCACACTCAACCTATGTTGTAGTTGCATGCGTCACACTTCTGAAAGAAAACTGTTTGAGTTCAAAGCCAAGGAATACAGTACCATTGTATATGTCTAGACCGAGCCAAGAAGTGTGCAACTCTGGTCATCTAAGGTGATTGAGACAATAGGGTGTGTTTCAATCTGCGTCTTCTGAGGAAATGTCTTTCCCTGTAAGAGATGTAAACTTCCCTTTGTGTTAGATGGAGGATTCCACAGAGGGTTAGTCATGTAACGACAAATCTCGACAAACATCACATCAGGCAGAACTGTCATGTGCTCTCAGTCACTGTTTGACTACCTGATGAAAGTCCTCTTCACTTCATACTAAATATAAATGTAAGAAATCATGAGCTAAGTCATGAACAACATAGAAACCAACCGTATCAGTGGTTAGCAGTGGAGGCTGGTGTCATTTTAAAATCGGAGGACCGGCTCATTGAAATGGCCATTTGCTCCACTCCTGCCATTACAATGAGCCCTTCCTCAAATTTCTCTCTCCATCAGGCTCCATCGAAGGTTGGTACGGTATTGATATCCAATCACCACAGGCAATACAATAACAACGCATGATCATGTTTCTGTCCCCAGTGTCTTGTGGGTACCAGTGCGTGTCGGTCCACTTCCAGACCCCGCAGCCGGTCAATGTTCTCCCAGCCGGACGTCTAGTTCTCCAGGTCCAGATCGACCGCGGTCCCAAAGAAAAGATCTCCATGATAAACTGGGAGCGGGAGCCAGAGAACGCAAAGACCCCAGGGAATCCTGGGAAGGTGACGTTGATTACGTTCCCCGGTCAAGAAAAACGCTTGGACGGGCGTCTGAGTTTGGAGGAGCAGGGGTCAATACTGAAGCTGGAGGGCTTTGGCGTGGCAGACAGTGGGGTGTACATCGTGACCGTCACTGACCAGGCTGGCGTCAAGACCTCTGGACAGTGTACCGTCAAGGAGTACGGTACGACGGTCAACATGGTCTAAGTAGAATATATCAAAAGTGACATTAAACCGTTGTTCCATGTCACCTATGCTGACGTATTACTTAAAATGTCACTATAATGACGTGTTGTTATGTGACAACACAGACTTTCTGATTATGTTGCCGTTTGGAATACATTCCTAGATATTACTTCCTGTCCTCTGGAGTTATGTTCTTATAGAGGATGAACTGTTGGGTCAGTTCTGCCTAAGTGCTTTCTTTGTCTTTATAATATAAATATATGCTTCACTGCAGTCCAACACTCAACTTTGAGTCGGTAATATTTCAGGTTATCAGTCCAACGACTGTCTCGCACAATCCCTCTTCAATAGTTCCAAGCTCTATATTTGTCTCTGTCAAATGTCTTCTTTCTAAGTATCTGATCTGTTTTCTCCTCACAGCCTCATACTTCTCAAGTCACCCCCCCCAAGCCTCAGTAGACAACACGCTCAACTCACGACTCAACCACCCTCTGTCACTCTCTTTCTCCTCCTCAATTTTCAGTTCCAACTTCCAAGTCTCACCTTTCTCACACCTGGTCTCATTCTCTTTTCGCTGTCTCTTGTCTTTCCTCTCAGAGGCTGTGCACCACCCCTCAGTGAGAGTGAATGTGTCCCACTCCTCCCTGTTCTGTGTGGAGACCTGGGGGACAGACCTTAAATTCAGCTGGCTCCACGAGCGGGCAGCCATAACCGATGCTGTGGGACACGTTTCGCCTGATGGGAAGACCCTCGTCGTCTCCTCCGCCCCCATCTGTGGTCACTTCACCTGCATGGTGAGCAACAAGCTGGGCCACAGCTCTGCCACCTACACAGCAGGTATGGAACCCCACGCACTAACTAACCCCATCTGTCTCTCAGTCTCTACACAAACCCCATCTGTCTCTCATGCCTGATTCACATTCCAGGACCAAACCGAGCCAAGCCAAGCTGCACTGGCACGGCCTGGTTACGCATCCACCATACTGTTTTTGATGGAACCGTGCTAGAAATAATCATGTTGGCCCTATGATGTGAATCAGCCATCTGTCTGTTAGTCTCTATGCCAGTGGTCACCCACCCTGGTTATGCAGAGCTACAGTGTATGCAGACTGTTCCTCTAGCTAGCTAGCGTAGCTCAAGGCTGAATCAGATATGGTTGTGCTAGGTTGTAAGAAAACCCTGCAGACCCTGTAGTTCTCCAGGACCAGGGTTGGTGACCAATGTTCTATGTAATAGCACTGCCAAGCATGGGTAAGAAATATCATATCTCCTTGACAGACAGAACAGGTAGGTAGGTAACTTTTCCTCAAAGGCATTGCTGAATGCAGAAACAGTCGATGCCCAAGCTAGTGCCCTCACCATTCATATCCATTGAATGTACAGCCTCGGTGTGTGTGTGAGTGGTATGCCCTATGTAGCGTTCGTGTTAATACTGTATGAACAGTGTCCATATTTCGAGAGCCAAGTCCAAGTGACTCCGAGGCTGTCCTATGGACACCATAACACGTCCCCATATTGTTTTGTTGTGACCTTGTCCTGTCTGGTCCGTCAGAGCCGTGTGAGAGAGAGGGCAAGAGGACCACGGTGGCGGTGGTCTCTCTCATCATCTTGCTGGTCTGTGGAGCAGCGCTCGCTTTTCTACTGTGGAGGTACGGTAACACACACTGACACCCTAGTCACGCGGCACAGATACACATTTCATTTTGAGCTACGGTACATACTGTAAGATAAAGCCATACATAGCAAGGAAACGGAGGTCGCTGACAGACTGCAGAATGGGAAAAGAGAATAGATGGGCACCTCCAAATGGGAAGTTACAATATCACATCAAGGCATTGCACGCTTGACATTGTCAGTACAATATAGGGTGGCAGGTAGCCTAGCGATTAAGAGCGTTGGGCCATAACCAACAGGTTGCTGGTTCGAATCCCCGAGCCGACTAGGTGCAAAATATGCCGATGTGCCCTTGAGCAAAGCACTTATCCCTAGTTGGTCCTGTAAGTCACTCTGGATAAGAGTGTCTTCTAAATGACTAAAATGTAAAAAATGTACAGTGTGTTGTTGTATTTACCCATATTAGAGTTTGTTGGTTTCTGTTTAGGAGACACAGGCGATACAGTAACAGAGGCGAGAGGCTTCAGGAGCATTTTGAGGACAACTTGTAATGGTGAACCATTGATACCAGTACCCAAGGTATTTCGCTACACTCCCCAACTCAAAGATGGACTCATAAAAGGACAGTAAGTGTACAAAACGCTTTGGGAGGAGCTTCCTTCCCTGTGAGCAGCATGACCTTTCAGTGCATTGGAACAATGTGGAGAGTGAACTGCTTGTTGGCCAATTGACGAGTTCTAAAAATGGAAAGAGCAACTTTTGCCCGGTGTGTTGCCTGTTTTTGTAGTAGCTATCATTTTTACACCGCCTCGCATTGTACTGAACTACACACTACTTTTTTTTATATAATGCTCTAAAATAATTTGTTTTAAATGAAAAACAATTCCGTATTTTGTAACTTTTGTATATTATAAACATTTTGTATATTTAGCTGTGTATTCTTTGTAATAAAAAGCACATTTTAAACTGTGTGAAGCTTTGGTTAAATTGATCGCTATTGTAAATCCACAATTCAGTCAGGGAATGGGAGTCAAAGTACAAGACCTCTATACATAGTGAATTTCAAAATGATTTGTGGCCATGAATAAAAGTGTGCGTGTGTGAGTTCATGTGTGTGTCCACCTCATCAGTACACCTCTCTGGTCAAGCCGGGCATGGGGACGGCTGTCTCAGCCTCAGACAGGGTCTCCAGGAGCTGGCGGATGAAGTCGCTGCACTGCTCCAGAGCCCCCCTGCTTCCTGGACAGGTCGTCTCCCATACAGGCCTGTTGCTCCTCTAGGGACTGCAGAGAATGCCTGGTACACAGTGTCACAGAACAGCAACACAGGGTTAAATGGTGTGGGGGAGTCCTTACATTAAAGGCCAATGTGCTATGAAAGTGAACACATCACATGTTCAATATGCTGTGAAAGAGTCATACAGGGCGGATATATGTGCTCACGTTCATAGCAACTCAATAACACAAACACTCACATAGACTTGGCTAGATTCTGCTGTAACACTCCTATGGTGGCTCCCAACTGCTTAGCCTCTTCCACCAGTCCAGAATACACCTACAGAGATCACAGAGTCAAGGTATGGACACACATTATATACTGAACAAAAATAAAATCAGTCAATTAATTCAAATACATTCATTCATTTAAGGATTTCACATGACAGAGCAGGGTCGCAGCCACTGGTAAGCCAGGCCTATCCAATCAGAATGAGTTTTCCCCCACAAAAGGGCTTTAAATCAAATCAAATTTATTTATATAGCCCTTCGTTCATCAGCTGATATCTCAAAGTGCTGTACAGAAACCCAGCCTAAAACCCCAAACAGCAAGCAATGCAGGTGTAGAAGCACGGTGGCTAGGAAAAACTCCCTAGAAAGGCCAAAACCTAGGAAGAAACCTAGAGAGGAACCAGGCTATGAGGGGTGGCCAGTCCTCTTCTGGCTGTGCCGGGTGGAGATTATAACAGAACATGGCCAAGATATTCAAATGTTCATAAATGACCAGCATGGTCAAATAATAATACATTTTTTAACACTTTACTCCAGTGTTTAATTGCTAAATTGTAATTATTTTGCCACTACGGCCTATTTATTGCCTTACCTCTCTAATCTTACCTCATCTGCACACACACTGTATATACATTTTTTCCTATTGTGTTATTGACTGTACGTTTGTTTATTCCATGTGTAACTCTGTATTGTTGGGCCTCCCGGGTGGCGCAGTGGTTAAGTGCGCTGTACTGTAGTGCCAGCTGTGCCTAGCGTCGTCCGGGTTAGGGAGGGCTTGGTCGGTAGGGATGTCCTTGTCTCATCGCGCACCAGTGACTCCTGTGGCGGGCCGGGCGCAGTGCGCGCTAACCAAGGTTGATCTTCTCTCTGGTCTGGTGGGACAGACAGAGCCAACAGAGCACAGAGTCAGCACTGAGAAGCCGGAGAAACCTCCCGCAGCTAAGAAGGGCCATCTAGAATTGTCCTCTTTGCTTTCGAAAGCTCTACTCTAGTCAATACTATCTTATCACCATCTATGCTCTCTACAGTTCTTGTCCTAGCTTCTAGCTCTCACACAATAGCTGATTCATAAATTCCACTTCTTGTTCAGATCTACTGTATATATGACGTTACTGATCCAGAACACATTCATGAGAAACCTAGGTGATCTGACTTCCCTGCATTGACCCCTGTCTTATCTAATCTCTCCCTGTGCATTCCAGACACTGCTATTGTTATTGCCCCCGGAGTGGACTTCCTTACCAGGACTATAGGTATTCATGTCTATGGAGAGGGATGGAGCCCGGCGGAGCATGAACAAAGGAAAATGGCTGTGCTGCACTGATTAGAAGACAGATCAGTTGAAAGGTGGGGAGAGCAGCTTTAGGTCAGATGGGGGGAGGGAGGTTTAATGGGTTTAGTGGATGTATAGCATGAGAAGGGTCCGGTGGAAGAGCTATGCATGTCATTAATGCTTAACAAGAGAATTTCTAAGGCTTAGCTCTGGATACATGGTGGCCTTCCCCAGGCCTCTATCTACGTCTGTCCTCAATATCAATATTTAGTCAAAGCAGAATTTTGCATTGAAATACATTTTCCATCGTGT
Source organism: Oncorhynchus tshawytscha (assembly GCF_018296145.1). Taxonomy (NCBI): domain Eukaryota; kingdom Metazoa; phylum Chordata; class Actinopteri; order Salmoniformes; family Salmonidae; genus Oncorhynchus; species Oncorhynchus tshawytscha. The sequence goes on from NC_056431.1 coordinate 22,489,269, forward strand.
GCCCTAATGAACAGGACTCTGTACTCACAGCTGTGTGCTGCCAGTGCAGCTGACTGCAGGCCCAATGGAGCTGGTGGGCCCTCTGGCGCTGGTTGAACCCAGTGGTGATCCGCTGCCCCTCCATGTCATTCTGGCTCTGAAGGGACATAAGAGATGGGGGCATCAGACACCACACAGAGGAGAGAGATATGAATAAGAGTCTTATGGCACAGTTATAACGAATATGGGGCCCGTATTCAGAAAGTCTCAGAGTAGGTGTGCTGATATAGGATCAGTCCTGCCTTTCAGATCCAAATGAATAAGATTATATGGACCTGATCCTACAGTAGATTAGCAGTCCTACTCTGAGACACTCTGGGAGAGGATGATGTCAGATACACTTCAGTTCATGAAAATGGCCAATCATGGCAGTTTTTTAAAAAGTAACAAGTCCTTAAAGCTTATCCCAAAAACATGCTTATGATGTTTTCATAGGGTGTGACAATGTCCTCTTCCGACTGTGTGATGGAGAATACCAACAACCCTCTGGCACACATTACAATCCCCTCGTAAAGATGATATACAGCATTTATAGATCAGACTCCCGTTCCTGTTGAATGCTTCTGTACTGTATATCGATCAGGATGATAGTCTTCGGATACAGTTTACACCGCTTCGGCCTGAGCCAAGTAGTCAAGTGCTAACACATGCCTTTAAAATAAACCCGTGTCCTCAGCTTAAACAATCCCCTACACCAGTATTCCAAAAACAACAGTTACTGAAGTCCACTTACTGGTGTCTTTGCAATACATTCATGTCCATAATTATTGGCATCCTTACTTACTTACTGACTTTATTGTCCCCATGGGGTGTCATGTACACATTTAAAGTGGCGTTTAAAAAAACAAAACGTTTACGCCACACCAAACGTCACACACACTGCAGGTCGCAACAGAGCCGCTCCCCTTACCCGCGTGGGGTTATTCTTGATAAAGATTAGCAAAAAAAGGCTGTTTAAAATAAATAATACAAATACTGAGCTATGGCGTATATAATAATAGTACCGCCTGGAGTTTGATGAACGCCCCTGGAACCGGTGCTATGGTCAGATGACATGGGCACGCACGCGAGCATATACAGAAGCATACAGTGCATTCGCAAAGTATTCAGACTCCTGGACTTTTTCCACATTTTGTTACGTTACAGCCTTATTCTAAAATGAATACCAAAAAAAAAAAATCTGTCTACTGTACACGCAATAACCCATAATGACAAAGCAAAAACAGGTTTTTAGAAATCTTAGCAAATGTATTAAAAAATAAAATAAAACTGTAATTTCAATAGCAATTACAGCCTTGAGTCTTCTTGGGTATGATGCTACAAGCTTGGCACATCTGTATTTGGAGAGTTTCTCCCATTCTTCTCTGCAAATCCTCTCAAGCTCTGTCAGGTTGGATGGGGAGTGTCAATGCACAGCTATTTTCAGGTCTCTCCAGAGATGTTAGATCGAGTTCAAGTCCGGGATCTGGCCACTCAAGGACATTCAGAGACTTATCCTGAAGCCCCTCTTGCATTGTATTGGCTGTGTGCTTAGGGTCGTCCTGTTGGAAGGTGAACCGTCGCCCCAGTCTAAGGTCCTGAGAGCTCTAGAGTAGGTTTTCATTAAGGATCTCTCTTCTTACTTTACTCTGTTCATCTTTCCCTCAATCCTGACTATTCTCCCAGTCCCTGCCACTGAAAAACATCCCCATAGCACCGGGGGCAAACTACCTGCCCTCCAGGACACCTACACCTCCCGATGTTACAGGAAGGCCATAAAGATCATCAAGGACATCAACCACCCGAGCCACTGCCTGTTCACCCCG